>NW_027464881.1:0-149234 GCF_043290135.1 Rhipicephalus microplus
AACTAGAAACTCTACAACTAGAAACTCCACAACTGGAAACTCCACAACTAGAAACTCCACAGCTTGAGACTCCGCAACTTGAAACTCCACAACTTGAAACTTCGCAACTAGAAACTCCGCAACTAGGGACTCCACAACTAGAAACTCCACAACTAGAAACTCCACAACTCGAAACTCCACTACTAGATACTCCATAACAGGAAACTCGACAACTAGAAACTCCACATCTAGAGACTCCACAATTTGAAACTCCACAACTAGAGACTCTGCAACTAGAAACTCAACAACTAGATACTCCGCAACGGAACAACTAGAAACTCCACAACTGGAAAATCCACAACTAGATACTCCACAACTAGAAAATCTACAACTAGAAACTCCACAACTATAGACTCCACAACTATAGACTCCACAACTTGAAACTCCACAAGTTTAAACTCCACAACTTGAGACTCCACAAGTAGAAACTCCACAACTAGAAACTCCACAACTGGAAACTCCCCAACTAGAAACTCCGCAACTAGAAACTCCGCAACAGGAGACTCTACAACTAGAAACTCCACAACTAGAAACTTCAAAACTAGAAACTCCACAACTAGAAACTTCACAACTAGAAACTCCGCAACTAGAGACTCCACAACAAGAAACTCCACAACTTGAAACTCCACAACTAGAAACTCCGCAACTAGAAACTCCACAAATAGAGACTCGGCAACTAGAAATTTCATATCTAGAAACTCCACAACAAGAAACTGTAAAACTAGACTTCACAACTAGAAACTCAACAACTAGAAACTCCACAAATAAAAACTCCACACCTGGAAACTCCACAACTTGAGACTCCGCAACTTGAAACTCCACAACAATAAACTCCGCTATTAAAAACTCCGCAACTAGAAACTCCGCAACTAGAAACTCCACAACTTGAAACTCCACAACTAGATACTCCACAACTGGAAACTCCACAACTAGATACTTCACAAATGGAAACTCCACAACTAGATACTCCACAACTGGAAACTCCACAACTAGAAACTCCACAACTAGAGACTCCACAACTCGAAACTCCACAACTAGAAACTCCACAACTAGAAACTCCACAACTGGAAACTCCACAACTAGATACTCCGCAACTAGAAACTCCACAACTAGATACTTCACAAATGGAAACTCCACAACTAGATACTCCACAACTGGAAACTCCACAACTAGAAACTCCACAACTAGAGACTCCACAACTAGAAACTCCACAACTAGAAACTCCACAACTAGAAACTCCACAACTAGAAACTCCACAACTAGATATTCCGCAACTAGAAACTCCACAACCAGAGACTCCGCAACTAGAAACTCCGCAGCTAGAAACTCCACAATTAGAAACTCCGCAACTAGAAACTCCGCAGCTAGAAACTACACAACTAGAGACTCCACAAATAGAAACTCCACAACTAGAAACTCCACAACTGGAAACTCTCCAACTAGAAACTCCGCAACTAGAAACTCCGCAACAGGAGACTCTACAACTAGAAACTCCACAACTAGAAACTCAAAACTAGAAACTCCACAACTAGAAACTCCACAACTAAAAACTCTTCAACTTGAAACTCCTCAACTAGAAACTCCACAACTAGAAACTCCACAACTGGAAACTCCACAACTAGATACTCCGCAACTAGAAACTCCACAACTAGAGACTCCACAACTTGAAACTCCACAACTAGAAACTCCACAACTAGAAACTCTGCAACTAGAGACTCCACAACTAGAAACTCCACAACTAGAAACTCCACAACTAGAAACTCCACAACTAGAAACTCCACAACTAGAAACTCCACAACTAGAGATTCCGCAACTAGAAACTCCACAACCAGAGACTCCGCAACTAGAAACTCCACAACTAGAAACTCCACAACTAGAAACTCTGCAACTAGAGACTCCACAACTAGAAACTCCACAACTACAAACTCCACAAATAGAGACTCGGCAACTAGAAATTCCATATCTAGAAACTCCACAACTACAAACTCCACAAATAGAGACTCGGCAACTAGAAATTCCATATCTAGAAACTCCACAACTAGAAACTGCAAAACTAGAGACTTCACAACTAGAAACTCAACAACTAGAAACTCCACAACTAAAAACTCCACAACTGGAAACTCCACAACTTGAGACTCCACAACTTGAAACTCCACAACTAAAAACTCCACAAATTAAAACTCCACAACTAGATACTCCACAACTAGATACTCCACAACTGGAAACTCCACAACTAGATACTTCACAACTGGAAACTCCACAACTAGATACTCCACAACTGGAAACTCCACAACTAGAGACTCCACAACTCGAAACTCCACAACTAGAAACTCCACAACTAAAAACTCCACAACCAGAGACTCCACAGCTTCACAACTAGAAACTCCACAACTGGAAACTCCACAACTAGATACTCTGCAACTAGAAACTCCACAACTAGAGACTCCACAACTTGAAACTCCACAACTTGAAACTCCACAACTTGAGACTCCACAACTAAAAACTCCACAACTTGAAACTCCGCAGCTTGAGACTCCGCAACTAGAAACTCCACAACTAGGGACTCCGCAACTAGAAACTCCACAACTAGAAACTCCACTACTAGATACTCCACAACTGGAAACTCGGCAACTAGAAACTTTACAACTAGAGACTCCACAACTTGAAACTCCACAACTAGAGACTCTGCAACTAGAAACTCCACAACTCGAAACTCCACAACTGGAAACTCCACAACTAGAAACTCCACAGCTTGAGACTCCGCAACTTGAAACTCCACAACTTGAAGCTTCGACACTAGAAACTCCGCAACTAGGGACTCCCCAACTAGAAACTCCACAACAAGAAACTCCACAACTCGAAACTCCACTACTAGATACTCCACAACTGGAAACTCGACAACTAGAAACTCCACATCTAGAGACTCCACAATTTGAAACTCCACAACTAGAGACTCTGCAACTAGAAACTCCACAACTGAAAACTCCACAACTGGAAACTCCACAACGAGACACTCCACAACAAAAAACTCTTCAACTAGAAACTCCTAAACTAGAGACTCCACAACTAGAGAATCTACAACTAGAGACTTCAAACTAGAAACTCAACAACTAGAAACTCCACAACTAAAAACTCAACAACTAGAAACTCCCCAGCTTGAGACTCCGCAACTTTAAACTCCACAACTAGAAACTCCGCAACTAGAAACTCCACAACAAGGGACTCCACAACTAGAACCTCCACAACTAGAAACTTCACAACTCGAAACTCCACTACTAGATACTCCACAACTGGAAACTCGACAACTAGAAACTCCACATCTAGAGACTCCACAACTTGAAACTCCACAACTAGAGACTCTGCAACTAGAAACTCAACAACTAGAGACTCCGCAACTCAACAATTAGAAACTCCACAACTGGAAAATCCACAACTAGATACTCCACAACTAGAAAATCTACAACTAGAAACTCCACAACTATAGACCCCACAACTTGAAACTCCACAAGTTTAAACTCCACAACTTGAGACTCCACAACTAGAAACTCCACAACTAGAAACTCCACAACTGGGAACTCCCCAACTAGAAACACCGCAACTAGAAACTCCGCAACAGGAGACTCTACAACTAGAAACTCCACAACTAGAAACTCGAAATTTAGAAACTCCACAACTAGAAACTCCGCAACTAGAGACTCCACAACTGGAAACTCCACAACTAGATACTCCGCAACTAGAAACTCCACAACTAGAGACTCCACAACTTGAAACTCCACAACTAGAAACTCCACAACTAGAAACTCTGCAACTAGAGACTCCACAACTAGAAACTCCACAACTAGAAACTCCACAACTAGAAACTCCACAACTAGAAACTCCACAACTAGAAACTCCACAACTAGAAACTCCACAACTAGAGATTCCGCAACTAGAAACTCCACAACCAGAGACTCCGCAACTAGAAACTCCGCAGCTAGAAACTCCACAAATAGAAACTCCGCAACTAGAAACTCCGCAGCTAGAAACTACACAACTAGAGACTCCAAAAATAGAAACTCCACAACTAGAAACTCCACAACTGGAAACTCTCCAACTAGAAACTCCGCAACTAGAAACTCCGCAACAGGAGACTCTACAACTAGAAACTCCACAACTAGAAACTCCAAAACTAGAAACTCCACAACTCGAAACTCCACAACTGAAAACTCTACAACTAGACACTCCACAACTAAAAACTCTTCAACCTGAAACTCCTCAACTAGAAACTCCACAACTAGAAACTCCACAAAAGAGACTCCGCGACTTCACAATTAGAAACTCCACAACTGGAAACTCCACAAATAGATACTCTGCAACTAGAAACTCCACAACTAGAGACTCCACAACTTGAAACTCCACAACTTTAAACTCCATAACTTGAGACTCCACACCTAAAAACTCCACAACTTGAAACTCCACAGCTTGAAACTCCGCAACTAGAAACTCCACAACTAGGGACTCCAACACTGGAAACTCCACTACTAGATACTCCACAACTGAAAACTCGGCAACTAGAAACTCCACAACTAGAGACTCCACAACTTGAAACTCCACAACTAGAGACTCTGCAACTAGAAACTTCACAACTCGAAACTCCACAACTCGAAACTCCACAACGAGACACTCCACAACAAAAAACTCTTCAACTAGAAACTCCTAAACTTGAGACTCCACAACTAGAGAATCTACAACTAGAGACTTCAAACTAGAAACTCAACAACTAGAAACTCCACAACTAAAAACTCAACAACTAGAAACTCCCCAGCTTGAGACTCCGCAACTTGAAACTCCACAACTAGAAACTCCGCAACTAGAAACTCCACAACAAGGGACTCCACAACTTGAAACTCCACAACTAGAAACTTCACAACTCGAAACTCCACTACTAGATACTCCACAACTGGAAACTCGACAACTAGAAACTCCACATCTAGAGACTCCACAACTTGAAACTCCACAACTAGAGACTCTGCAACTAGAAACTCAACAACTAGAGACTCCGCAACTCAACAATTAGAAACTCCACAACTGGAAAATCCACAACTAGATACTCCACAACTAGAAAATCTACAACTAGAAACTCCACAACTATAGACTCCACAACTTGAAACTCCACAAGTTTAAACTCCACAACTTGAGACTCCACAACTAGAAACTCCATAACTGGGAACTCCCCAACTAGAAACTCCGCAACTAGAAACTCCGCAACAGGAGACTCTATAACTAGAAACTCCACAACTAGAAACTCGAAAACTAGAAACTCCACAACTAGAAACTTCACAACTAGAAACTCCGCAACTAGAGACTCCACAACTAGAAACTTCACAACTTGAAACTCCTCAAATAGAAACTCCACAACCAGAAACTCCACAACTAGAAACTCCGCAACTAGAAACTCCACAACTAGAAACTTCACAACTTGAAACTCCACAACTGGAAACTCCACAACTTCAAACTCCATTAAAACAGACTCGGCAACTAGAAATTCCATATCTAGAAACTCCACAACTAGAAACTGCAAAACTAGAGACTTCACAACTAGAAACTCAACAACTAGAAACTCCACAACTGGAAACTCCACAACTTGAGACTCCGCAACTTGAAACTTCACAACTAGAAACTTCGCAACTAGAAACTCCGCAACTAGAAACTCAGCAACTAAAAACTCCACAACTTAGAATTCCACAACTAGATACTCCACAACTGGAAACTCCACAACTAGATACTTCACAACTGGAAACTCCACAACTAGATACTCCACAACTGGAAACTCCACAACTAGAATTTCCACAACTAGAGACTCCACAACTCGAAACTCCACAACTAGAAACTCCACGACTAGAAACTCCACAACCAGAAACTCCGCAACTCCACAACTAGAAACTCCACAACTGGAAACTCCACAACTAGATACTTCACAACTGGAAACTCCACAACTAGATCCTCCACAACTGGAAACTCCACAAATAGAAACTCCACAACTAGAGACTCCACCACTCGAAACTCCACAACTAGAAACTCCACAACTAGAAACTCCACAACTGGAAACTCCACAACTAGAAACTCCACAACTAGATACTCCACAACTTGAAACTCCACAACTAGAAACTCCACAACTAGAAACTCCACAACTAGAGATTCCGCAACTAGAAACTCCACAACCAGAGACTCCGGAACTAGAAACTCCGCAACTAAAAACTCCACAACTTAAAATTCCACAACTAGATACTCCACAACTGGAAACTCCACAACTAGATACTTCACAACTGGAAACTCCACAACTAGATACTCCACAACTGGAAACTCCACAACTAGAAACTCCACAACTAGAGACTCCACAACTCGAAACTCCACAACTAGAAACTCCACAACTAGAAACTCCACAACTGGAAACTCCACAACTAGATACTCCGCAACTAGAAACTCCACAACTAGAGACTCCACAACTTGAAACTCCACAACTAGAAACTCCACAACTAGAAACTCTGCAACTAGAGACTCCACAACTAGAAACTCCACAACTAGAAACTCTACAACTAGAAACTCCACAACTAGAAACTCCACAACTAGAAACTCCACAACTAGAAACTCCACAACTAGAGATTCCGCAACTAGAAACTCCACAACCAGAGACTCCGCAACTAGAAACTCCGCAGCTAGAAACTCCACAAATAGAAACTCCGCAACTAGAAACTCCGCAGCTAGAAACTACACAACTAGAGACTCCACAAATAGAAACTCCACAACTAGAAACTCCACAACTGGAAACTCTCCAACTAGAAACTCCGCAACTAGAAACTCCGCAACAGGAGACTCTACAACTAGAAACTCCACAACTAGAAACTCCAAAACTAGAAACTCCACAACTCGAAACTCCACAACTGGAAACTCCACAACTAGACACTCCACAACTAAAAACTCTTCAACTTGAAACTCCTCAACTAGAAACTCCACAACTAGAAACTCCACAAAAGAGACTCCGCGACTTCACAATTAGAAACTCCACAACTGGAAACTCCACAAATAGATACTCTGCAACTAGAAACTCCACAACTAGAGACTCCACAACTTGAAACTCCACAACTTTAAACTCCATAACTTGAGACTCCACACCTAGAAACTCCACAACTTGAAACTTCGCAACTAGAAACTCCACAACTAGAAACTCCACAACTGGAAACTCCACTACTAGATACTCCACCACTGGAAACTCGGCAACTAGAAACTCCACAACTAGAGACTCCACAACTTGAAACTCCACAACTAGAGACTCTGCAACTAGAAACTCCACAACTCGAAACTCCACAACTGGAAACTCCACAACTAGAAACTCCACAGCTTGAGACTCCGCAACTTGAAACTCCACAACTTGAAACTTCGCAACTAGAAACTCCGCAACTAGGGACTCCACAACTAGAAACTCCACAACTAGAAACTCCACAACTCGAAACTCCACTACTAGATACTCCATAACAGGAAACTCGACAACTAGAAACTCCACATCTAGAGACTCCACAATTTGAAACTCCACAACTAGAGACTCTGCAACTAGAAACTCAACAACTAGATACTCCGCAACGGAACAACTAGAAACTCCACAACTGGAAAATCCACAACTAGATACTCCACAACTAGAAAATCTACAACTAGAAACTCCACAACTATAGACTCCACAACTTGAAACTCCACAACTAGAAACTCCACAACTAGAAACTCCACAATTGGGAACTCCCCAACTAGAAACACCGCAACTAGAAACTCCGCAACAGGAGACTCTACAACTAGAAACTCCACAACTAGAAACTCGAAAAATAGAAACTCCACAACTAGAAACTCCGCAACTAGAGACTCCACAACTGGAAACTCCACAACTAGATACTCCGCAACTAGAAACTCCACAACTAGAGACTCCACAACTTGAAACTCCACAACTAGAAACTCCACAACTAGAAACTCTGCAACTAGAGACTCCACAACTAGAAACTCCACAACTAGAAACTCCACAACTAGAAACTCCACAACTAGAAACTCCACAACTAAAAACTCCACAACTTAAAATTCCACAACTAGATACTCCACAACTGGAAACTCCACAACTAGATACTTCACAACTGGAAACTCCACAACTAGATACTCCACAACTGGAAACTCCACAACTAGAAACTCCACAACTAGAGACTCCACAACTCGAAACTCCACAACTAGAAACTCCACAACTAGAAACTCCACAACTGGAAACTCCACAACTAGATACTCCGCAACTAGAAACTCCACAACTATAGACTCCACAACTTGAAACTCCACAACTAGAAACTCCACAACTAGAAACTCTGCAACTAGAGACTCCACAACTAGAAACTCCACAACTAGAAACTCTACAACTAGAAACTCCACAACTAGAAACTCCACAACTAGAAACTCCACAACTAGAAACTCCACAACTAGAGATTCCGCAACTAGAAACTCCACAACCAGAGACTCCGCAACTAGAAACTCCGCAGCTAGAAACTCCACAAATAGAAACTCCGCAACTAGAAACTCCGCAGCTAGAAACTACACAACTAGAGACTCTAAAAATAGAAACTCCACAACTAGAAACTCCACAACTGGAAACTCTCCAACTAGAAACTCCGCAACTAGAAACTCCGCAACAGGAGACTCTACAACTAGAAACTCCACAACTAGAAACTCCAAAACTAGAAACTCCACAACTCGAAACTCCACAACTGAAAACTCTACAACTAGACACTCCACAACTAAAAACTCTTCAACCTGAAACTCCTCAACTAGAAACTCCACAACTAGAAACTCCACAAAAGAGACTCCGCGACTTCACAATTAGAAACTCCACAACTGGAAACTCCACAAATAGATACTCTGCAACTAGAAACTCCACAACTAGAGACTCCACAACTTGAAACTCCACAACTTTAAACTCCATAACTTGAGACTCCACACCTAAAAACTCCACAACTTGAAACTCCACAGCTTGAAACTCCGCAACTAGAAACTCCACAACTAGGGACTCCAACACTGGAAACTCCACTACTAGATACTCCACAACTGAAAACTCGGCAACTAGAAACTCCACAACTAGAGACTCCACAACTTGAAACTCCACAACTAGAGACTCTGCAACTAGAAACTTCACAACTCGAAACTCCACAACTCGAAACTCCACAACGAGACACTCCACAACAAAAAACTCTTCAACTAGAAACTCCTAAACTTGAGACTCCACAACTAGAGAATCTACAACTAGAGACTTCAAACTAGAAACTCAACAACTAGAAACTCCACAACTAAAAACTCAACAACTAGAAACTCCCCAGCTTGAGACTCCGCAACTTGAAACTCCACAACTAGAAACTCCGCAACTAGAAACTCCACAACAAGGGACTCCACAACTAGAAACTCCACAACTAGAAACTTCACAACTCGAAACTCCACTACTAGATACTCCACAACTGGAAACTCGACAACTAGAAACTCCACATCTAGAGACTCCACAACTTGAAACTCCACAACTAGAGACTCTGCAACTAGAAACTCAACAACTAGAGACTCCGCAACTCAACAATTAGAAACTCCACAACTGGAAAATCCACAACTAGATACTCCACAACTAGAAAATCTACAACTAGAAACTCCACAACTATAGACTCCACAACTTGAAACTCCACAAGTTTAAACTCCACAACTTGAGACTCCACAAAAGAGACTCCGCGACTTCACAATTAGAAACTCCACAACTGGAAACTCCACAAATAGATACTCTGCAACTAGAAACTCCACAACTAGAGACTCCACAACTTGAAACTCCACAACTTTAAACTCCATAACTTGAGACTCCACACCTAGAAACTCCACAACTTGAAACTTCGCAACTAGAAACTCCACAACTAGAAACTCCACAACTGGAAACTCCACTACTAGATACTCCACCACTGGAAACTCGGCAACTAGAAACTCCACAACTAGAGACTCCACAACTTGAAACTCCACAACTAGAGACTCTGCAACTAGAAACTCCACAACTCGAAACTCCACAACTGGAAACTCCACAACTAGAAACTCCACAGCTTGAGACTCCGCAACTTGAAACTCCACAACTTGAAACTTCGCAACTAGAAACTCCGCAACTAGGGACTCCACAACTAGAAACTCCACAACTAGAAACTCCACAACTCGAAACTCCACTACTAGATACTCCATAACAGGAAACTCGACAACTAGAAACTCCACATCTAGAGACTCCACAATTTGAAACTCCACAACTAGAGACTCTGCAACTAGAAACTCAACAACTAGATACTCCGCAACGGAACAACTAGAAACTCCACAACTGGAAAATCCACAACTAGATACTCCACAACTAGAAAATCTACAACTAGAAACTCCACAACTATAGACTCCACAACTTGAAACTCCACAACTAGAAACTCCACAACTAGAAACTCCACAACTGGGAACTCCCCAACTAGAAACACCGCAACTAGAAACTCCGCAACAGGAGACTCTACAACTAGAAACTCCACAACTAGAAACTCGAAAAATAGAAACTCCACAACTAGAAACTCCGCAACTAGAGACTCCACAACTGGAAACTCCACAACTAGATACTCCGCAACTAGAAACTCCACAACTAGAGACTCCACAACTTGAAACTCCACAACTAGAAACTCCACAACTAGAAACTCTGCAACTAGAGACTCCACAACTAGAAACTCCACAACTAGAAACTCCACAACTAGAAACTCCACAACTAGAAACTCCACAACTAAAAACTCCACAACTTAAAATTCCACAACTAGATACTCCACAACTGGAAACTCCACAACTAGATACTTCACAACTGGAAACTCCACAACTAGATACTCCACAACTGGAAACTCCACAACTAGAAACTCCACAACTAGAGACTCCACAACTCGAAACTCCACAACTAGAAACTCCACAACTAGAAACTCCACAACTGGAAACTCCACAACTAGATACTCCGCAACTAGAAACTCCACAACTAGAGACTCCACAACTTGAAACTCCACAACTAGAAACTCTGTAACTAGAGACTCCACAACTAGAAACTCCACAACTAGAAACTCTACAACTAGAAACTCCACAACTAGAAACTCCACAACTAGAAACTCCACAACTAGAAACTCCACAACTAGAGATTCCGCAACTAGAAACTCCACAACCAGAGACTCCGCAACTAGAAACTCCGCAGCTAGAAACTCCACAAATAGAAACTCCGCAACTAGAAACTCCGCAGCTAGAAACTACACAACTAGAGACTCCAAAAATAGAAACTCCACAACTAGAAACTCCACAACTGGAAACTCTCCAACTAGAAACTCCGCAACTAGAAACTCCGCAACAGGAGACTCTACAACTAGAAACTCCACAACTAGAAACTCCAAAACTAGAAACTCCACAACTCGAAACTCCACAACTGAAAACTCTACAACTAGACACTCCACAACTAAAAACTCTTCAACCTGAAACTCCTCAACTAGAAACTCCACAACTAGAAACTCCACAAAAGAGACTCCGCGACTTCACAATTAGAAACTCCACAACTGGAAACTCCACAAATAGATACTCTGCAACTAGAAACTCCACAACTAGAGACTCCACAACTTGAAACTCCACAACTTTAAACTCCATAACTTGAGACTCCACACCTAAAAACTCCACAACTTGAAACTCCACAGCTTGAAACTCCGCAACTAGAAACTCCACAACTAGGGACTCCAACACTGGAAACTCCACTACTAGATACTCCACAACTGAAAACTCGGCAACTAGAAACTCCACAACTAGAGACTCCACAACTTGAAACTCCACAACTAGAGACTCTGCAACTAGAAACTTCACAACTCGAAACTCCACAACTCGAAACTCCACAACGAGACACTCCACAACAAAAAACTCTTCAACTAGAAACTCCTAAACTTGAGACTCCACAACTAGAGAATCTACAACTAGAGACTTCAAACTAGAAACTCAACAACTAGAAACTCCACAACTAAAAACTCAACAACTAGAAACTCCCCAGCTTGAGACTCCGCAACTTGAAACTCCACAACTAGAAACTCCGCAACTAGAAACTCCACAACAAGGGACTCCACAACTAGAAACTCCACAACTAGAAACTTCACAACTCGAAACTCCACTACTAGATACTCCACAACTGGAAACTCGACAACTAGAAACTCCACATCTAGAGACTCCACAACTTGAAACTCCACAACTAGAGACTCTGCAACTAGAAACTCAACAACTAGAGACTCCGCAACTCAACAATTAGAAACTCCACAACTGGAAAATCCACAACTAGATACTCCACAACTAGAAAATCTACAACTAGAAACTCCACAACTATAGACTCCACAACTTGAAACTCCACAAGTTTAAACTCCACAACTTGAGACTCCACAACTAGAAACTCCACAACTGGGAACTCCCCAACTAGAAACTCCGCAACTAGAAACTCCGCAACAGGAGACTCTATAACTAGAAACTCCACAACTAGAAACTCGAAAACTAGAAACTCCACAACTAGAAACTTCACAACTAGAAACTCCGCAACTAGAGACTCCACAACTAGAAACTTCACAACTTGAAACTCCTCAAATAGAAACTCCACAACCAGAAACTCCACAACTAGAAACTCCGCAACTAGAAACTCCACAACTAGAAACTTCACAACTTGAAACTCCACAACTGGAAACTCCACAACTTCAAACTCCATTAAAACAGACTCGGCAACTAGAAATTCCATATCTAGAAACTCCACAACTAGAAACTGCAAAACTAGAGACTTCACAACTAGAAACTCAACAACTAGAAACTCCACAACTGGAAACTCCACAACTTGAGACTCCGCAACTTGAAACTTCACAACTAGAAACTTCGCAACTAGAAACTCCGCAACTAGAAACTCAGCAACTAAAAACTCCACAACTTAAAATTCCACAACTAGATACTCCACAACTGGAAACTCCACAACTAGATACTTCACAACTGGAAACTCCACAACTAGATACTCCACAACTGGAAACTTCACAACTAGAATTTCCACAACTAGAGACTCCACAACTCGAAACTCCACAACTAGAAACTCCACGACTAGAAACTCCACAACCAGAAACTCCGCAACTCCACAACTAGAAACTCCACAACTGGAAACTCCACAACTAGATACTTCACAACTGGAAACTCCACAACTAGATCCTCCACAACTGGAAACTCCACAAATAGAAACTCCACAACTAGAGACTCCACCACTCGAAACTCCACAACTAGAAACTCCACAACTAGAAACTCCACAACTGGAAACTCCACAACTAGAAACTCCACAACTAGATACTCCACAACTTGAAACTCCACAACTAGAAACTCCACAACTAGAAACTCCACAACTAGAGATTCCGCAACTAGAAACTCCACAACCAGAGACTCCGGAACTAGAAACTCCGCAACTAAAAACTCCACAACTTAAAATTCCACAACTAGATACTCCACAACTGGAAACTCCACAACTAGATACTTCACAACTGGAAACTCCACAACTAGATACTCCACAACTGGAAACTCCACAACTAGAAACTCCACAACTAGAGACTCCACAACTCGAAACTCCACAACTAGAAACTCCACAACTAGAAACTCCACAACTGGAAACTCCACAACTAGATACTCCGCAACTAGAAACTCCACAACTAGAGACTCCACAACTTGAAACTCCACAACTAGAAACTCCACAACTAGAAACTCTGCAACTAGAGACTCCACAACTAGAAACTCCACAACTAGAAACTCTACAACTAGAAACTCCACAACTAGAAACTCCACAACTAGAAACTCCACAACTAGAAACTCCACAACTAGAGATTCCGCAACTAGAAACTCCACAACCAGAGACTCCGCAACTAGAAACTCCGCAGCTAGAAACTCCACAAATAGAAACTCCGCAACTAGAAACTCCGCAGCTAGAAACTACACAACTAGAGACTCCACAAATAGAAACTCCACAACTAGAAACTCCACAACTGGAAACTCTCCAACTAGAAACTCCGCAACTAGAAACTCCGCAACAGGAGACTCTACAACTAGAAACTCCACAACTAGAAACTCCAAAACTAGAAACTCCACAACTCGAAACTCCACAACTGGAAACTCCACAACTAGACACTCCACAACTAAAAACTCTTCAACTTGAAACTCCTCAACTAGAAACTCCACAACTAGAAACTCCACAAAAGAGACTCCGCGACTTCACAATTAGAAACTCCACAACTGGAAACTCCACAAATAGATACTCTGCAACTAGAAACTCCACAACTAGAGACTCCACAACTTGAAACTCCACAACTTTAAACTCCATAACTTGAGACTCCACACCTAGAAACTCCACAACTTGAAACTTCGCAACTAGAAACTCCACAACTAGAAACTCCACAACTGGAAACTCCACTACTAGATACTCCACCACTGGAAACTCGGCAACTAGAAACTCCACAACTAGAGACTCCACAACTTGAAACTCCACAACTAGAGACTCTGCAACTAGAAACTCCACAACTCGAAACTCCACAACTGGAAACTCCACAACTAGAAACTCCACAGCTTGAGACTCCGCAACTTGAAACTCCACAACTTGAAACTTCGCAACTAGAAACTCCGCAACTAGGGACTCCACAACTAGAAACTCCACAACTAGAAACTCCACAACTCGAAACTCCACTACTAGATACTCCATAACAGGAAACTCGACAACTAGAAACTCCACATCTAGAGACTCCACAATTTGAAACTCCACAACTAGAGACTCTGCAACTAGAAACTCAACAACTAGATACTCCGCAACGGAACAACTAGAAACTCCACAACTGGAAAATCCACAACTAGATACTCCACAACTAGAAAATCTGCAACTAGAAACTCCACAACTATAGACTCCACAACTTGAAACTCCACAAGTTTAAACTCCACAACTTGAGACTCCACAAGTAGAAACTCCACAACTAGAAACTCCACAACTGGAAACTCCCCAACTAGAAACTCCGCAACTAGAAACTCCGCAACAGGAGACTCTACAACTAGAAACTCCACAACTAGAAACTTCAAAACTAGAAACTCCACAACTAGAAACTTCACAACTAGAAACTCCGCAACTAGAGACTCCACAACAAGAAACTCCACAACTTGAAACTCCACAACTAGAAACTCCGCAACTAGAAACTCCACAAATAGAGACTCGGCAACTAGAAATTTCATATCTAGAAACTCCACAACAAGAAACTGTAAAACTAGACGTCACAACTAGAAACTCAACAACTAGAAACTCCACAACTAAAAACTCCACACCTGGAAACTCCACAACTTGAGACTCCGCAACTTGAAACTCCACAACAATAAACTCCGCTATTAAAAACTCCGCAACTAGAAACTCCGCAACTAGAAACTCCACAACTTGAAACTCCACAACTAGATACTCCACAACTGGAAACTCCACAACTAGATACTTCACAACTGGAAACTCCACAACTAGATACTCCACAACTGGAAACTCCACAACTAGAATTTCCACAACTAGAGACTCCACAACTCGAAACTCCACAACTAGAAACTCCACGACTAGAAACTCCACAACCAGAAACTCCGCAACTCCACAACTAGAAACTCCACAACTGGAAACTCCCCAACTAGAAACTCCGCAACTAGAAACTCCGCAACAGGAGACTCTACAACTAGAAACTCCACAACTAGAAACTTCAAAACTAGAAACTCCACAACTAGAAACTTCACAACTAGAAACTCCGCAACTAGAGACTCCACAACAAGAAACTCCACAACTTGAAACTCCACAACTAGAAACTCCGCAACTAGAAACTCCACAAATAGAGACTCGGCAACTAGAAATTTCATATCTAGAAACTCCACAACAAGAAACTGTAAAACTAGACTTCACAACTAGAAACTCAACAACTAGAAACTCCACAACTAAAAACTCCACACCTGGAAACTCCACAACTTGAGACTCCGCAACTTGAAACTCCACAACAATAAACTCCGCTATTAAAAACTCCGCAACTAGAAACTCCGCAACTAGAAACTCCACAACTTGAAACTCCACAACTAGATACTCCACAACTGGAAACTTCACAACTAGATACTTCACAAATGGAAACTCCACAACTAGATACTCCACAACTGGAAACTCCACAACTAGAAACTCCACAACTAGAGACTCCACAACTAGAAACTCCACAACTAGAAACTCCACAACTAGAAACTCCACAACTGGAAACTCCACAACTAGATACTCCGCAACTAGAAACTGCACAACTAGATACTTCACAAATGGAAACTCCACAACTAGATACTCCACAACTGGAAACTCCACAACTAGAAACTCCACAACTAGAGACTCCACAACTAGAAATTCCACAACTAGAAACTCCACAACTAGAAACTCCACAACTAGAAACTCCACAACTAAAAACTCTTCAACTTGAAACTCCTCAACTAGAAACTCCACAACTAGAAACTCCACAACTGGAAACTCCACAACTAGATACTCCGCAACTAGAAACTCCACAACTAGAGACTCCACAACTTGAAACTCCACAACTAGAAACTCCACAACTAGAAACTCTGCAACTAGAGACTCCACAACTAGAAACTCCACAACTAGAAACTCCACAACTAGAAACTCCACAACTAGAAACTCCACAACTAGAAACTCCACAACTAGAAACTCCACAACTAGAGATTCCGCAACTAGAAACTCCACAACCAGAGACTCCGCAACTAGAAACTCCGCAGCTAGAAACTCCACAAATAGAAACTCCGCAACTAGAAACTCCGCAGCTAGAAACTACACAACTAGAAACTCCACAACTAGAAACTCCACAACTAGAAACTCTGCAACTAGAGACTCCACAACTAGAAACTCCACAACTAGAAACTCCACAACTAGAAACTCCACAACTAGAAACTCCACAACTAGAAACTCCACAACTAGAAACTCCACAACTAGAGATTCCGCAACTAGAAACTCCACAACCAGAGACTCCGCAACTAGAAACTCCGCAGCTAGAAACTCCACAAATAGAAACTCCGCAACTAGAAACTCCGCAGCTTGAAACTACACAACTAGAGACTCCAAAAATAGAAACTCCACAACTAGAAACTCCACAACTGGAAACTCTCCAACTAGAAACTCCGCAACTAGAAACTCCGCAACAGGAGACTCTACAACTAGAAACTCCACAACTAGAAACTCCAAAACTAGAAACTCCACAACTCGAAACTCCACAACTGAAAACTCTACAACTAGACACTCCACAACTAAAAACTCTTCAACCTGAAACTCCTCAACTAGAAACTCCACAACTAGAAACTCCACAAAAGAGACTCCGCGACTTCACAATTAGAAACTCCACAACTGGAAACTCCACAAATAGATACTCTGCAACTAGAAACTCCACAACTAGAGACTCCACAACTTGAAACTCCACAACTTTAAACTCCATAACTTGAGACTCCACACCTAAAAACTCCACAACTTGAAACTCCACAGCTTGAAACTCCGCAACTAGAAACTCCACAACTAGGGACTCCAACACTGGAAACTCCACTACTAGATACTCCACAACTGAAAACTCGGCAACTAGAAACTCCACAACTAGAGACTCCACAACTTGAAACTCCACAACTAGAGACTCTGCAACTAGAAACTTCACAATTCGAAACTCCACAACTCGAAACTCCACAACGAGACACTCCACGACAAAAAACTCTTCAACTAGAAACTCCTAAACTTGAGACTCCACAACTAGAGAATCTACAACTAGAGACTTCAAACTAGAAACTCAACAACTAGAAACTCCACAACTAAAAACTCAACAACTAGAAACTCCCCAGCTTGAGACTCCGCAACTTGAAACTCCACAACTAGAAACTCCGCAACTAGAAACTCCACAACAAGGGACTCCACAACTAGAAACTCCACAACTAGAAACTTCACAACTCGAAACTCCACTACTAGATACTCCACAACTGGAAACTCGACAACTAGAAACTCCACATCTAGAGACTCCACAACTTGAAACTCCACAACTAGAGACTCTGCAACTAGAAACTCAACAACTAGAGACTCCGCAACTCAACAATTAGAAACTCCACAACTGGAAAATTCACAACTAGATACTCCACAACTAGAAAATCTACAACTAGAAACTCCACAACTATAGACTCCACAACTTGAAACTCCACAAGTTTAAACTCCACAACTTGAGACTCCACAACTAGAAACTCCACAACTGGGAACTCCCCAACTAGAAACTCCGCAACTAGAAACTCCGCAACAGGAGACTCTATAACTAGAAACTCCACAACTAGAAACTCGAAAACTAGAAACTCCACAACTAGAAACTTCACAACTAGAAACTCCGCAACTAGAGACTCCACAACTAGAAACTTCACAACTTGAAACTCCTCAAATAGAAACTCCACAACCAGAAACTCCACAACTAGAAACTCCGCAACTAGAAACTCCACAACTAGAAACTTCACAACTTGAAACTCCACAACTGGAAACTCCACAACTTCAAACTCCAATAAAACAGACTCGGCAACTAGAAATTCCATATCTAGAAACTCCACAACTAGAAACTGCAAAACTAGAGACTTCACAACTAGAAACTCAACAACTAGAAACTCCACAACTGGAAACTCCACAACTTGAGACTCCGCAACTTGAAACTTCACAACTAGAAACTTCGCAACTAGAAACTCCGCAACTAGAAACTCAGCAACTAAAAACTCCACAACTTAAAATTCCACAACTAGATACTCCACAACTGGAAACTCCACAACTAGATACTTCACAACTGGAAACTCCACAACTAGATACTCCACAACTGGAAACTCCACAACTAGAATTTCCACAACTAGAGACTCCACAACTCGAAACTCCACAACTAGAAACTCCACGACTAGAAACTCCACAACCAGAAACTCCGCAACTCCACAACTAGAAACTCCACAACTGGAAACTCCACAACTAGATACTTCACAACTGGAAACTCCACAACTAGATCCTCCACAACTGGAAACTCCACAACTAGAAACTCCACAACTAGAGACTCCACCACTCGAAACTCCACAACTAGAAACTCCACAACTAGAAACTTCACAACTGGAAACTCCACAACTAGAAACTCCACAACTAGATACTCCACAACTTGAAACTCCACAACTAGAAACTCCACAACTAGAAACTCCACAACTAGAGATTCCGCAACTAGAAACTCCACAACCAGAGACTCCGCAACTAGAAACTCCGCAACTAAAAACTCCACAACTTAAAATTCCACAACTAGATACTCCACAACTGGAAACTCCACAACTAGATACTTCACAACTGGAAACTCCACAACTAGATACTCCACAACTGGAAACTCCACAACTAGAAACTCCACAACTAGAGACTCCACAACTCGAAACTCCACAACTAGATACTCCGCAACTAGAAACTCCACAACTAGAGACTCCACAACTTGAAACTCCACAACTAGAAACTCCACAACTAGAAACTCCAACTAGAGACTCCACAACTAGAAACTCCACAACTAGAAACTCTACAACTAGAAACTCCACAACTAGAAACTCCACAACTAGAAACTCCACAACTAGAAACTCCACAACTAGAGATTCCGCAACTAGAAACTCCACAACCAGAGACTCCGCAACTAGAAACTCCGCAGCTAGAAACTCCACAAATAGAAACTCCGCAACTAGAAACTCCGCAGCTAGAAACTACACAACTAGAGACTCCACAAATAGAAACTCCACAACTAGAAACTCCACAACTGGAAACTCTCCAACTAGAAACTCCGCAACTAGAAACTCCGCAACAGGAGACTCTACAACTAGAAACTCCACAACTAGAAACTCCAAAACTAGAAACTCCACAACTCGAAACTCCACAACTGGAAACTCCACAACTAGACACTCCACAACTAAAAACTCTTCAACTTGAAACTCCTCAACTAGAAACTCCACAACTAGAAACTCCACAAAAGAGACTCCGCGACTTCACAATTAGAAACTCCACAACTGGAAACTCCACAAATAGATACTCTGCAACTAGAAACTCCACAACTAGAGACTCCACAACTTGAAACTCCACAACTTGAAACTTCGCAACTAGAAACTCCACAACTAGAAACTCCACAACTGGAAACTCCACTACTAGATACTCCACCACTGGAAACTCGGCAACTAGAAACTCCACAACTAGAGACTCCACAACTTGAAACTCCACAACTAGAGACTCTGCAACTAGAAACTCCACAACTCGAAACTCCACAACTGGAAACTCCACAACTAGAAACTCCACAGCTTGAGACTCCGCAACTTGAAACTCCACAACTTGAAACTTCGCAACTAGAAACTCCGCAACTAGGGACTCCACAACTAGAAACTCCACAACTAGAAACTCCACAACTCGAAACTCCACTACTAGATACTCCATAACAGGAAACTCGACAACTAGAAACTCCACATCTAGAGACTCCACAATTTGAAACTCCACAACTAGAGACTCTGCAACTAGAAACTCAACAACTAGATACTCCGCAACGGAACAACTAGAAACTCCACAACTGGAAAATCCACAACTAGATACTCCACAACTAGAAAATCTACAACTAGAAACTCCACAACTATAGACTCCACAACTTGAAACTCCACAACTTGAAACTCCACAACTAGAAACTCCGCAACTAGAAACTCCACAAATAGAGACTCGGCAACTAGAAATTTCATATCTAGAAACTCCACAACAAGAAACTGTAAAACTAGACTTCACAACTAGAAACTCAACAACTAGAAACTCCACAACTAAAAACTCCACACCTGGAAACTCCACAACTTGAGACTCCGCAACTTGAAACTCCACAACAATAAACTCCGCTATTAAAAACTCCGCAACTAGAAACTCCGCAACTAGAAACTCCACAACTTGAAACTCCACAACTAGATACTCCACAACTGGAAACTTCACAACTAGATACTTCACAAATGGAAACTCCACAACTAGATACTCCACAACTGGAAACTCCACAACTAGAAACTCCACAACTAGAGACTCCACAACTCGAAACTCCACAACTAGAAACTCCACAACTAGAAACTCCACAACTGGAAACTCCACAACTAGATACTCCGCAACTAGAAACTCCACAACTAGATACTTCACAAATGGAAACTCCACAACTAGATACTCCACAACTGGAAACTCCACAACTAGAAACTCCACAACTAGAGACTCCACAACTAGAAACTCCACAACTAGAAACTCCACAACTAGAAACTCCACAACTAGAAACTCCACAACTAAAAACTCTTCAACTTGAAACTCCTCAACTAGAAACTCCACAACTAGAAACTCCACAACTGGAAACTCCACAACTAGATACTCCGCAACTAGAAACTCCACAACTAGAGACTCCACAACTTGAAACTCCACAACTAGAAACTCCACAACTAGAAACTCTGCAACTAGAGACTCCACAACTAGAAACTCCACAACTAGAAACTCCACAACTAGAAACTCCACAACTAGAAACTCCACAACTAGAAACTCCACAACTAGAAACTCCACAACTAGAGATTCCGCAACTAGAAACTCCACAACCAGAGACTCCGCAACTAGAAACTCCGCAGCTAGAAACTCCACAAATAGAAACTCCGCAACTAGAAACTCCGCAGCTAGAAACTACACAACTAGACTCCACAAATAGAAACTCCACAACTAGAAACTCCACAACTGGAAACTCTCCAACTAGAAACTCCACAACTAGATACTCCGCAACTAGAAACTCCACCACTAAAGACTCCACAACTTGAAACTCCACAACTAGAGACTCCACAACTAGAAACTCCACAACTACAAACTCCACAAATAGAGACTCGGCAACTAGAAATTCCATATCTAGAAACTCCACAACTACAAACTCCACAAATAGAGACTCGGCAACTAGAAATTCCACAACAAGAAACTCCACAACTCGAAACTCCACTACTAGATACTCCACAACTGGAAACTCGACAACTAGAAACTCCACATCTAGAGACTCCACAACTTGAAACTCCACAACTAGACACTCTGCAACTAGAAACTCAACAACTAGAGACTCCGCAACTCAACAATTAGAAACTCCACAACTGGAAAATCCACAACTAGATACTCCACAACTAGAAAATCTACAACTAGAAACTCCACAACTATAGACTCCACAACTTGAAACTCCACAAGTTTAAACTCCACAACTTGAGACTCCACAACTAGAAACTCCACAACTAGAAACTCCACAACTGGGAACTCCCCAACTAGAAACACCGCAACTAGAAACTCCGCAACAGGAGACTCTACAACTAGAAACTCCACAACTAGAAACTCGAAAACTAGAAACTCCACAACTAGAAACTCCGCAACTAGAGACTCCACAACTGAAAACTCCACAACTAGATACTCCGCAACTAGAAACTCCACAACTAGAGACTCCACAACTTGAAACTCCACAACTAGAAACTCCACAACTAGAAACTCTGCAACTAGAGACTCCACAACTAGAAACTCCACAACTAGAAACTCCACAACAAGAAACTCCACAACTAGAAACTCCACAACTAGAAACTCCACAACTAGAAACTCCACAACTAGAGATTCCGCAACTAGAAACTCCACAACCAGAGACTCCGCAACTAGAAACTCCGCAGCTAGAAACTCCACAAATAGAAACTCCGCAACTAGAAACTCCGCAGCTAGAAACTACACAACTAGAGACTCCACAAATAGAAACTCCACAACTAGAAACTCCACAACTGGAAACTCTCCAACTAGAAACTCCGCAACTAGAAACTCCGCAACAGGAGACTCTACAACTAGAAACTCCACAACTAGAAACTCCAAAACTAGAAACTCCACAACTCGAAACTCCACAACTGAAAACTCTACAACTAGACACTCCACAACTAAAAACTCTTCAACCTGAAACTCCTCAACTAGAAACTCCACAACTAGAAACTCCACAAAAGAGACTCCGCGACTTCACAATTAGAAACTCCACAACTGGAAACTCCACAAATAGATACTCTGCAACTAGAAACTCCACAACTAGAGACTCCACAACTTGAAACTCCACAACTTTAAACTCCATAACTTGAGACTCCACACCTAAAAACTCCACAACTTGAAACTCCACAGCTTGAGACTCCGCAACTAGAAACTCCACAACTAGGGACTCCACAACTGGAAACTCCACTACTAGATACTCCACAACTGAAAACTCGGCAACTAGAAACTCCACAACTAGAGACTCCACAACTTGAAACTCCACAACTAGAGACTCTGCAACTAGAAACTCCACAACTCGAAACTCCACAACTCGAAACTCCACAACGAGACACTCCACAACAAAAAACTCTTCAACTAGAAACTCCTAAACTTGAGACTCCACAACTAGAGAATCTACAACTAGAGACTTCAAACTAGAAACTCAACAACTAGAAACTCCACAACTAAAAACTCAACAACTAGAAACTCCCCAGCTTGAGACTCCGCAACTTGAAACTCCACAACTAGAAACTCCGCAACTAGAAACTCCACAACAAGGGACTCCGCAACTCAACAATTAGAAACTCCACAACTGGAAAATCCACAACTAGATACTCCACAACTAGAAAATCTACAACTAGAAACTCCACAACTATAGACTCCACAACTTGAAACTCCACAAGTTTAAACTCCACAACTTGAGACTCCACAACTAGAAACTCCACAACTGGGAACTCCCCAACTAGAAACTCCGCAACTAGAAACTCCGAAACAGGAGACTCTACAACTAGAAACTCCACAACTAGAAACTCGAAAACTAGAAACTCCACAACTAGAAACTTCACAACTAGAAACTCCGCAACTAGAGACTCCACAACTAGAAACTTCACAACTTGAAACTCCTCAAATAGAAACTCCACAACCAGAAACTCCACAACTAGAAACTCCGCAACTAGAAACTCCGCAACTAGACACTCCACAACTAGAAACTCCACAACTAGAAACTCCACAACTTCAAACTCCATTAAAACAGACTCGGCAACTAGAAATTCCATATCTAGAAACTCCACAACTAGAAACTGCAAAACTAGAGACTTCACAACTAGAAACTCAACAACTAGAAACTCCACAACTAAAATCTCCACAACTGGAAACTCCACAACTTGAGACTCCGCAACTTGAAACTTCACAACTAGAAACTTCGCAACTAGAAACTCCGCAACTATAAACTCCGCAACTAAAAACTCCACAACTTAAAATTCCACAACTAGATACTCCACAACTGGAAACTCCACAACTAGATACTTCACAACTGGAAACTCCACAACTAGATACTCCACAACTGGAAACTCCACAACTAGAATTTCCACAACTAGAGACTCCACAACTCGAAACTCCACAACTAGAAACTCCACGACTAGAAACTCCACAACCAGAAACTCCGCAACTCCACAACTAGAAACTCCACAACTGGAAACTCCACAACTAGATACTCTGCAACTAGAAACTCCACAACTAGAGACTCCACAACTTGAAACTCCACAACTTTAAGCTCCACAACTTGAGACTCCACAACTAGAAACTGCGCAACTTGAAACTCCGCAGCTTGAGACTCCGCAACTGGAAATTCCACAACTATGGACTCCGCCACTAGAAACTCCACAGCTAGAAACTCCACAACTGGAAACTCCACTACTAGATACTCCACAACTGGAAACTCGGCAACTAGAAACTCCACAACTAGAGACTCCACAACTTGAAACTCCACAACTAGAGACTCTGTAACTAGAAACTCCACAACTCGAAACTCCACAACTGGAAACTCCACAACTAGAAACTCCACAGCTTGAGACTCCGCAACTTGAAACTCCACAACTTGAAACTTCGCAACTAGAAACTCCGCAACTAGGGACTCCACAACTAGAAACTCCACAACTAGAAACTCCACAACTCGAAACTCCACTACTAGATACTCCATAACAGGAAACTCGACAACTAGAAACTCCACATCTAGAGACTCCACAATTTGAAACTCCACAACTAGAGACTCTGCAACTAGAAACTCAACAACTAGATACTCCGCAACGGAACAACTAGAAACTCCACAACTGGAAAATCCACAACTAGATACTCCACAACTAGAAAATCTACAACTAGAAACTCCACAACTATAGACTCCACAACTTGAAACTCCACAAGTTTAAACTCCACAACTTGAGACTCCACAAGTAGAAACTCCACAACTAGAAACTCCACAACTGGAAACTCCCCAACTAGAAACTCCGCAACTAGAAACTCCGCAACAGGAGACTCTACAACTAGAAACTCCACAACTAGAAACTTCAAAACTAGAAACTCCACAACTAGAAACTTCACAACTAGAAACTCCGCAACTAGAGACTCCACAACAAGAAACTCCACAACTTGAAACTCCACAACTAGAAACTCCGCAACTAGAAACTCCACAAATAGAGACTCGGCAACTAGAAATTTCATATCTAGAAACTCCACAACAAGAAACTGTAAAACTAGACTTCACAACTAGAAACTCAACAACTAGAAACTCCACAACTAAAAACTCCACACCTGGAAACTCCACAACTTGAGACTCCGCAACTTGAAACTCCACAACAATAAACTCCGCTATTAAAAACTCCGCAACTAGAAACTCCGCAACTAGAAACTCCACAACTTGAAACTCCACAACTAGATACTCCACAACTGGAAACTTCACAACTAGATACTTCACAAATGGAAACTCCACAACTAGATACTCCACAACTGGAAACTCCACAACTAGAAACTCCACAACTAGAGACTCCACAACTCGAAACTCCACAACTAGAAACTCCACAACTAGAAACTCCACAACTGGAAACTCCACAACTAGATACTCCGCAACTAGAAACTCCACAACTAGATACTTCACAAATGGAAACTCCACAACTAGATACTCCACAACTGGAAACTCCACAACTAGAAACTCCACAACTAGAGACTCCACAACTAGAAACTCCGCAACTAGAAACTCCACAACTAGAAACTCCACAACTAGAAACTCCACAACTAAAAACTCTTCAACTTGAAACTCCTCAACTAGAAACTCCACAACTAGAAACTCCACAACTGGAAACTCCACAACTAGATACTCCGCAACTAGAAACTCCACAACTAGAGACTCAACAACTTGAAACTCCACAACTAGAAACTCCACAACTAGAAACTCTGCAACTAGAGACTCCACAACTAGAAACTCCACAACTAGAAACTCCACAACTAGAAACTCCACAACTAGAAACTCCACAACTAGAAACTCCACAACTAGAGATTCCGCAACTAGAAACTCCACAACCAGAGACTCCGCAACTAGAAACTCCGCAGCTAGAAACTCCACAAATAGAAACTCCACAACTAGAAACTCCGCAGCTAGAAACTACACAACTAGACTCCACAAATAGAAACTCCACAACTAGAAACTCCACAACTGGAAACTCTCCAACTAGAAACTCCACAACTAGATACTCCGCAACTAGAAACTCCACAACTAGAGACTCCACAACTTGAAACTCCACAACTAGAAACTCCACAACTAGAAACTCTGCAACTAGAGACTCCACAACTAGAAACTCCACAACTACAAACTCCACAAATAGAGACTCGTCAACTAGAAGTTCCATATCTAGAAACTCCACAACTACAAACTCCACAAATAGAGACTCGGCAACTAGAAATTCCACAACAAGAAACTCCACAACTCGAAACTCCACTACTAGATACTCCACAACTGGAAACTCGACAACTAGAAACTCCACATCTAGAGACTCCACAATTTGAAACTCCACAACTAGAGACTCTGCAACTAGAAACTCCACAACTGAAAACTCCACAACTGGAAACTCCACAACGAGACACTCCACAACAAAAAACTCTTCAACTAGAAACTCCTAAACTAGAGACTCCACAACTAGAGAATCTACAACTAGAGACTTCAAACTAGAAACTCAACAACTAGAAACTCCACAACTAAAAACTCAACAACTAGAAACTCCCCAGCTTGAGACTCCGCAACTTGAAACTCCACAACTAGAAACTCCGCAACTAGAAACTCCACAACAAGGGACTCCACAACTAGAACCTCCACAACTAGAAACTTCACAACTCGAAACTCCACTACTAGATACTCCACAACTGGAAACTCGACAACTAGAAACTCCACATCTAGAGACTCCACAACTGGAAACTCGACAACTAGAAACTCCACATCTAGAGACTCCACAACTTGAAACTCCACAACTAGAGACTCTGCAACTAGAAACTCAACAACTAGAGACTCCGCAACTCAACAATTAGAAACTCCACAACTGGAAAATCCACAACTAGATACTCCACAACTAGAAAATCTACAACTAGAAACTCCACAACTATAGACTCCACAACTTGAAACTCCACAAGTTTAAACTCCACAACTTGAGACTCCACAACTAGAAACTCCACAACTAGAAACTCCACAACTGGGAACTCCCCAACTAGAAACACCGCAACTAGAAACTCCGCAACAGGAGACTCTACAACTAGAAACTCCACAACTAGAAACTCGAAAACTAGAAACTCCACAACTAGAAACTCCGCAACTAGAGACTCCACAACTGGAAACTCCACAACTAGATACTCCGCAACTAGAAACTCCACAACTAGAGACTCCACAACTTGAAACTCCACAACTAGAAACTCCACAACTAGAAACTCTGCAACTAGAGACTCCACAACTAGAAACTCCACAACTAGAAACTCCACAACAAGAAACTCCACAACTAGAAACTCCACAACTAGAAACTCCACAACTAGAAACTCCACAACTAGAGATTCCGCAACTAGAAACTCCACAACCAGAGACTCCGCAACTAGAAACTCCGCAGCTAGAAACTCCACAAATAGAAACTCCGCAACTAGAAACTCCGCAGCTAGAAACTACACAACTAGAGACTCCACAAATAGAAACTCCACAACTAGAAACTCCACAACTGGAAACTCTCCAACTAGAAACTCCGCAACTAGAAACTCCGCAACAGGAGACTCTACAACTAGAAACTCCACAACTAGAAACTCCAAAACTAGAAACTCCACAACTCGAAACTCCACAACTGAAAACTCTACAACTAGACACTCCACAACTAAAAACTCTTCAACCTGAAACTCCTCAACTAGAAACTCCACAACTAGAAACTCCACAAAAGAGACTCCGCGACTTCACAATTAGAAACTCCACAACTGGAAACTCCACAAATAGATACTCTGCAACTAGAAACTCCACAACTAGAGACTCCACAACTTGAAACTCCACAACTTTAAACTCCATAACTTGAGACTCCACACCTAAAAACTCCACAACTTGAAACTCCACAGCTTGAGACTCCGCAACTAGAAACTCCACAACTAGGGACTCCACAACTGGAAACTCCACTACTAGATACTCCACAACTGAAAACTCGGCAACTAGAAACTCCACAACTAGAGACTCCACAACTTGAAACTCCACAACTAGAGACTCTGCAACTAGAAACTCCACAACTCGAAACTCCACAACTCGAAACTCCACAACGAGACACTCCACAACAAAAAACTCTTCAACTAGAAACTCCTAAACTTGAGACTCCACAACTAGAGAATCTACAACTAGAGACTTCAAACTAGAAACTCAACAACTAGAAACTCCACAACTAAAAACTCAACAACTAGAAACTCCCCAGCTTGAGACTCCGCAACTTGAAACTCCACAACTAGAAACTCCGCAACTAGAAACTCCACAACAAGGGACTCCGCAACTCAACAATTAGAAACTCCACAACTGGAAAATCCACAACTAGATACTCCACAACTAGAAAATCTACAACTAGAAACTCCACAACTATAGACTCCACAACTTGAAACTCCACAAGTTTAAACTCCACAACTTGAGACTCCACAACTAGAAACTCCACAACTGGGAACTCCCCAACTAGAAACTCCGCAACTAGAAACTCCGAAACAGGAGACTCTACAACTAGAAACTCCACAACTAGAAACTCGAAAACTAGAAACTCCACAACTAGAAACTTCACAACTAGAAACTCCGCAACTAGAGACTCCACAACTAGAAACTTCACAACTTGAAACTCCTCAAATAGAAACTCCACAACCAGAAACTCCACAACTAGAAACTCCGCAACTAGAAACTCCGCAACTAGACACTCCACAACTAGAAACTCCACAACTAGAAACTCCACAACTTCAAACTCCATTAAAACAGACTCGGCAACTAGAAATTCCATATCTAGAAACTCCACAACTAGAAACTGCAAAACTAGAGACTTCACAACTAGAAACTCAACAACTAGAAACTCCACAACTAAAATCTCCACAACTGGAAACTCCACAACTTGAGACTCCGCAACTTGAAACTTCACAACTAGAAACTTCGCAACTAGAAACTCCGCAACTAGAAACTCCGCAACTAAAAACTCCACAACTTAAAATTCCACAACTAGATACTCCACAACTGGAAACTCCACAACTAGATACTTCACAACTGGAAACTCCACAACTAGATACTCCACAACTGGAAACTCCACAACTAGAATTTCCACAACTAGAGACTCCACAACTCGAAACTCCACAACTAGAAACTCCACGACTAGAAACTCCACAACCAGAAACTCCGCAACTCCACAACTAGAAACTCCACAACTGGAAACTCCACAACTAGATACTCTGCAACTAGAAACTCCACAACTAGAGACTCCACAACTTGAAACTCCACAACTTTAAGCTCCACAACTTGAGACTCCACAACTAGAAACTGCGCAACTTGAAACTCCGCAGCTTGAGACTCCGCAACTGGAAATTCCACAACTATGGACTCCGCCACTAGAAACTCCACAGCTAGAAACTCCACAGCTGGAAACTCCACTACTAGATACTCCACAACTGGAAACTCGGCAACTAGAAACTCCACAACTAGAGACTCCACAACTTGAAACTCCACAACTAGAGACTCTGTAACTAGAAACTCCACAACTCGAAACTCCACAACTGGAAACTCCACAACTAGAAACTCCACAGCTTGAGACTCCGCAACTTGAAACTCCACAACTTGAAACTTCGCAACTAGAAACTCCGCAACTAGGGACTCCACAACTAGAAACTCCACAACTAGAAACTCCACAACTCGAAACTCCACTACTAGATACTCCATAACAGGAAACTCGACAACTAGAAACTCCACATCTAGAGACTCCACAATTTGAAACTCCACAACTAGAGACTCTGCAACTAGAAACTCAACAACTAGATACTCCGCAACGGAACAACTAGAAACTCCACAACTGGAAAATCCACAACTAGATACTCCACAACTAGAAAATCTACAACTAGAAACTCCACAACTATAGACTCCACAACTTGAAACTCCACAAGTTTAAACTCCACAACTTGAGACTCCACAAGTAGAAACTCCACAACTAGAAACTCCACAACTGGAAACTCCCCAACTAGAAACTCCGCAACTAGAAACTCCGCAACAGGAGACTCTACAACTAGAAACTCCACAACTAGAAACTTCAAAACTAGAAACTCCACAACTAGAAACTTCACAACTAGAAACTCCGCAACTAGAGACTCCACAACAAGAAACTCCACAACTTGAAACTCCACAACTAGAAACTCCGCAACTAGAAACTCCACAAATAGAGACTCGGCAACTAGAAATTTCATATCTAGAAACTCCACAACAAGAAACTGTAAAACTAGACTTCACAACTAGAAACTCAACAACTAGAAACTCCACAACTAAAAACTCCACACCTGGAAACTCCACAACTTGAGACTCCGCAACTTGAAACTCCACAACAATAAACTCCGCTATTAAAAACTCCGCAACTAGAAACTCCGCAACTAGAAACTCCACAACTTGAAACTCCACAACTAGATACTCCACAACTGGAAACTTCACAACTAGATACTTCACAAATGGAAACTCCACAACTAGATACTCCACAACTGGAAACTCCACAACTAGAAACTCCACAACTAGAGACTCCACAACTCGAAACTCCACAACTAGAAACTCCACAACTAGAAACTCCACAACTGGAAACTCCACAACTAGATACTCCGCAACTAGAAACTCCACAACTAGATACTTCACAAATGGAAACTCCACAACTAGATACTCCACAACTGGAAACTCCACAACTAGAAACTCCACAACTAGAGACTCCACAACTAGAAACTCCACAACTAGAAACTCCACAACTAGAAACTCCACAACTAGAAACTCCACAACTAAAAACTCTTCAACTTGAAACTCCTCAACTAGAAACTCCACAACTAGAAACTCCACAACTGGAAACTCCACAACTAGATACTCCGCAACTAGAAACTCCACAACTAGAGACTCCACAACTTGAAACTCCACAACTAGAAACTCCACAACTAGAAACTCTGCAACTAGAGACTCCACAACTAGAAACTCCACAACTAGAAACTCCACAACTAGAAACTCCACAACTAGAAACTCCACAACTAGAAACTCCACAACTAGAGATTCCGCAACTAGAAACTCCACAACCAGAGACTCCGCAACTAGAAACTCCGCAGCTAGAAACTCCACAAATAGAAACTCCGCAACTAGAAACTCCGCAGCTAGAAACTACACAACTAGACTCCACAAATAGAAACTCCACAACTAGAAACTCCACAACTGGAAACTCTCCAACTAGAAACTCCACAACTAGATACTCCGCAACTAGAAACTCCACAACTAGAGACTCCACAACTTGAAACTCCACAACTAGAAACTCCACAACTAGAAACTCTGCAACTAGAGACTCCACAACTAGAAACTCCACAACTACAAACTCCACAAATAGAGAATCGGCAACTAGAAATTCCATATCTAGAAACTCCACAACTACAAACTCCACAAATAGAGACTCGGCAACTAGAAATTCCACAAGAAACTCCACAACTCGAAACTCCACTACTAGATACTCCACAACTGGAAACTCGACAACTAGAAACTCCACATCTAGAGACTCCACAATTTGAAACTCCACAACTAGAGACTCTGCAACTAGAAACTCCACAACTGAAAACTCCACAACTGGAAACTCCACAACGAGACACTCCACAACAAAAAACTCTTCAACTAGAAACTCCTAAACTAGAGACTCCACAACTAGAGAATCTACAACTAGAGACTTCAAACTAGAAACTCAACAACTAGAAACTCCACAACTAAAAACTCAACAACTAGAAACTCCCCAGCTTGAGACTCCGCAACTTGAAACTCCACAACTAGAAACTCCGCAACTAGAAACTCCACAACAAGGGACTCCACAACTAGAACCTCCACAACTAGAAACTTCACAACTCGAAACTCCACTACTAGATACTCCACAACTGGAAACTCGACAACTAGAAACTCCACATCTAGAGACTCCACAACTGGAAACTCGACAACTAGAAACTCCACATCTAGAGACTCCACAACTTGAAACTCCACAACTAGAGACTCTGCAACTAGAAACTCAACAACTAGAGACTCCGCAACTCAACAATTAGAAACTCCACAACTGGAAAATCCACAACTAGATACTCCACAACTAGAAAATCTACAACTAGAAACTCCACAACTATAGACTCCACAACTTGAAACTCCACAAGTTTAAACTCCACAACTTGAGACTCCACAACTAGAAACTCCACAACTAGAAACTCCACAACTGGGAACTCCCCAACTAGAAACACCGCAACTAGAAACTCCGCAACAGGAGACTCTACAACTAGAAACTCCACAACTAGAAACTCGAAAACTAGAAACTCCACAACTAGAAACTCCGCAACTAGAGACTCCACAACTGGAAACTCCACAACTAGATACTCCGCAACTAGAAACTCCACAACTAGAGACTCCACAACTTGAAACTCCACAACTAGAAACTCCACAACTAGAAACTCTGCAACTAGAGACTCCACAACTAGAAACTCCACAACTAGAAACTCCACAACAAGAAACTCCACAACTAGAAACTCCACAACTAGAAACTCCACAACTAGAAACTCCACAACTAGAGATTCCGCAACTAGAAACTCCACAACCAGAGACTCCGCAACTAGAAACTCCGCAGCTAGAAACTCCACAATTAGAAACTCCGCAACTAGAAACTCCGCAGCTAGAAACTACACAACTAGAGACTCCACAAATAGAAACTCCACAACTAGAAACTCCACAACTGGAAACTCTCCAACTAGAAACTCCGCAACTAGAAACTCCGCAACAGGAGACTCTACAACTAGAAACTCCACAACTAGAAACTCCAAAACTAGAAACTCCACAACTCGAAACTCCACAACTGAAAACTCTACAACTAGACACTCCACAACTAAAAACTCTTCAACCTGAAACTCCTCAACTAGAAACTCCACAACTAGAAACTCCACAAAAGAGACTCCGCGACTTCACAATTAGAAACTCCACAACTGGAAACTCCACAAATAGATACTCTGCAACTAGAAACTCCACAACTAGAGACTCCACAACTTGAAACTCCACAACTTTAAACTCCATAACTTGAGACTCCACACCTAAAAACTCCACAACTTGAAACTCCACAGCTTGAGACTCCGCAACTAGAAACTCCACAACTAGGGACTCCACAACTGGAAACTCCACTACTAGATACTCCACAACTGAAAACTCGGCAACTAGAAACTCCACAACTAGAGACTCCACAACTTGAAACTCCACAACTAGAGACTCTGCAACTAGAAACTCCACAACTCGAAACTCCACAACTCGAAACTCCACAACGAGACACTCCACAACAAAAAACTCTTCAACTAGAAACTCCTAAACTTGAGACTCCACAACTAGAGAATCTACAACTAGAGACTTCAAACTAGAAACTCAACAACTAGAAACTCCACAACTAAAAACTCAACAACTAGAAACTCCCCAGCTTGAGACTCCGCAACTTGAAACTCCACAACTAGAAACTCCGCAACTAGAAACTCCACAACAAGGGACTCCACAACTAGAAACTCCACAACTAGAAACTTCACAACTCGAAACTCCACTACTAGATACTCCACAACTGGAAACTCGACAACTAGAAACTCCACATCTAGAGACTCCACAACTTGAAACTCCACAACTAGAGACTCTGCAACTAGAAACTCAACAACTAGAGACTCCGCAACTCAACAATTAGAAACTCCACAACTGGAAAATCCACAACTAGATACTCCACAACTAGAAAATCTACAACTAGAAACTCCACAACTATAGACTCCACAACTTGAAACTCCGCAAGTTTAAACTCCACAACTTGAGACTCCACAACTAGAAACTCCACAACTGGGAACTCCCCAACTAGAAACTCCGCAACTAGAAACTCCGAAACAGGAGACTCTACAACTAGAAACTCCACAACTAGAAACTCGAAAACTAGAAACTCCACAACTAGAAACTTCACAACTAGAAACTCCGCAACTAGAGACTCCACAACTAGAAACTTCACAACTTGAAACTCCTCAAATAGAAACTCCACAACCAGAAACTCCACAACTAGAAACTCCGCAACTAGAAACTCCGCAACTAGACACTCCACAACTAGAAACTCCACAACTAGAAACTCCACAACTTCAAACTCCATTAAAACAGACTCGGCAACTAGAAATTCCATATCTAGAAACTCCACAACTAGAAACTGCAAAACTAGAGACTTCACAACTAGAAACTCAACAACTAGAAACTCCACAACTAAAATCTCCACAACTGGAAACTCCACAACTTGAGACTCCGCAACTTGAAACTTCACAACTAGAAACTTCGCAACTAGAAACTCCGCAACTAGAAACTCCGCAACTAAAAACTCCACAACTTAAAATTCCACAACTAGATACTCCACAACTGGAAACTCCACAACTAGATACTCCACAACTGGAAACTCCACAACTAGAATTTCCACAACTAGAGACTCCACAACTCGAAACTCCACAACTAGAATCTCCACGACTAGAAACTCCACAACCAGAAACTCCGCAACTCCACAACTAGAAACTCCACAACTGGAAACTCCACAACTAGATACTCTGCAACTAGAAACTCCACAACTAGAGACTCCACAACTTGAAACTCCACAACTTTAAGCTCCACAACTTGAGACTCCACAACTAGAAACTGCGCAACTTGAAACTCCGCAGCTTGAGACTCCGCAACTGGAAATTCCACAACTATGGACTCCGCCACTAGAAACTCCACAGCTAGAAACTCCACAACTGGAAACTCCACTACTAGATACTCCACAACTGGAAACTCGGCAACTAGAAACTCCACAACTAGAGACTCCACAACTTGAAACTCCACAACTAGAGACTCTGCAACTAGAAACTCCACAACTCGAAACTCCACAACTGGAAACTCCACAACTAGAAACTCCACAGCTTGAGACTCCGCAACTTGAAACTCCACAACTTGAAACTTCGCAACTAGAAACTCCGCAACTAGGGACTCCACAACTAGAAACTCCACAACTAGAAACTCCACAACTCGAAACTCCACTACTAGATACTCCATAACAGGAAACTCGACAACTAGAAACTCCACATCTAGAGACTCCACAATTTGAAACTCCACAACTAGAGACTCTGCAACTAGAAACTCAACAACTAGATACTCCGCAACGGAACAACTAGAAACTCCACAACTGGAAAATCCACAACTAGATACTCCACAACTAGAAAATCTACAACTAGAAACTCCACAACTATAGACTCCACAACTTGAAACTCCACAAGTTTAAACTCCACAACTTGAGACTCCACAAGTAGAAACTCCACAACTAGAAACTCCACAACTGGAAACTCCCCAACTAGAAACTCCGCAACTAGAAACTCCGCAACAGGAGACTCTACAACTAGAAACTCCACAACTAGAAACTTCAAAACTAGAAACTCCACAACTAGAAACTTCACAACTAGAAACTCCGCAACTAGAGACTCCACAACAAGAAACTCCACAACTTGAAACTCCACAACTAGAAACTCCGCAACTAGAAACTCCACAAATAGAGACTCGGCAACTAGAAATTTCATATCTAGAAACTCCACAACAAGAAACTGTAAAACTAGACTTCACAACTAGAAACTCAACAACTAGAAACTCCACAACTAAAAACTCCACACCTGGAAACTCCACAACTTGAGACTCCGCAACTTGAAACTCCACAACAATAAACTCCGCTATTAAAAACTCCGCAACTAGAAACTCCGCAACTAGAAACTCCACAACTTGAAACTCCACAACTAGATACTCCACAACTGGAAACTTCACAACTAGATACTTCACAAATGGAAACTCCACAACTAGATACTCCACAACTGGAAACTCCACAACTAGAAACTCCACAACTAGAGACTCCACAACTCGAAACTCCACAACTAGAAACTCCACAACTAGAAACTCCACAACTGGAAACTCCACAACTAGATACTCCGCAACTAGAAACTCCACAACTAGATACTTCACAAATGGAAACTCCACAACTAGATACTCCACAACTGGAAACTCCACAACTAGAAACTCCACAACTAGAGACTCCACAACTAGAAACTCCACAACTAGAAACTCCACAACTAGAAACTCCACAACTAGAAACTCCACAACTAAAAACTCTTCAACTTGAAACTCCTCAACTAGAAACTCCACAACTAGAAACTCCTCAACTGGAAACTCCACAACTAGATACTCCGCAACTAGAAACTCCACAACTAGAGACTCCACAACTTGAAACTCCACAACTAGAAACTCCACAACTAGAAACTCTGCAACTAGAGACTCCACAACTAGAAACTCCACAACTAGAAACTCCACAACTTGAAACTCCACAACTAGAAACTCCACAACTAGAAACTCCACAACTAGAAACTCCACAACTAGAGATTCCGCAACTAGAAACTCCACAACCAGAGACTCCGCAACTAGAAACTCCGCAGCTAGAAACTCCACAAATAGAAACTCCGCAACTAGAAACTCCGCAGCTAGAAACTACACAACTAGACTCCACAAATAGAAACTCCACAACTAGAAACTCCACAACTGGAAACTCTCCAACTAGAAACTCCACAACTAGATACTCCGCAACTAGAAACTCCACAACTAGAGACTCCACAACTTGAAACTCCACAACTAGAAACTCCACAACTAGAAACTCTGCAACTAGAGACTCCACAACTAGAAACTCCACAACTACAAACTCCACAAATAGAGACTCGGCAACTAGAAATTCCATATCTAGAAACTCCACAACTACAAACTCCACAAATAGAGACTCGGCAACTAGAAATTCCACAACAAGAAACTCCACAACTCGAAACTCCACTACTAGATACTCCACAACTGGAAACTCGACAACTAGAAACTCCACATCTAGAGACTCCACAATTTGAAACTCCACAACTAGAGACTCTGCAACTAGAAACTCCACAACTGAAAACTCCACAACTGGAAACTCCACAACGAGACACTCCACAACAAAAAACTCTTCAACTAGAAACTCCTAAACTAGAGACTCCACAACTAGAGAATCTACAACTAGAGACTTCAAACTAGAAACTCAACAACTAGAAACTCCACAACTAAAAACTCAACAACTAGAAACTCCCCAGCTTGAGACTCCGCAACTTGAAACTCCACAACTAGAAACTCCGCAACTAGAAACTCCACAACAAGGGACTCCACAACTAGAACCTCCACAACTAGAAACTTCACAACTCGAAACTCCACTACTAGATACTCCACAACTGGAAACTCGACAACTAGAAACTCCACATCTAGAGACTCCACAACCGGAAACTCGACAACTAGAAACTCCACATCTAGAGACTCCACAACTTGAAACTCCACAACTAGAGACTCTGCAACTAGAAACTCAACAACTAGAGACTCCGCAACTCAACAATTAGAAACTCCACAACTGGAAAATCCACAACTAGATACTCCACAACTAGAAAATCTACAACTAGAAACTCCACAACTATAGACTCCACAACTTGAAACTCCACAAGTTTAAACTCCACAACTTGAGACTCCACAACTAGAAACTCCACAACTAGAAACTCCACAACTGGGAACTCCCCAACTAGAAACACCGCAACTAGAAACTCCGCAACAGGAGACTCTACAACTAGAAACTCCACAACTAGAAACTCGAAAACTAGAAACTCCACAACTAGAAACTCCGCAACTAGAGACTCCACAACTGGAAACTCCACAACTAGATACTCCGCAACTAGAAACTCCACAACTAGAGACTCCACAACTTGAAACTCCACAACTAGAAACTCCACAACTAGAAACTCTGCAACTAGAGACTCCACAACTAGAAACTCCACAACTAGAAACTCCACAACTAGAAACTCCACAACTAGAAACTCCACAACTAGAAACTCCACAACTAGAAACTCCACAACTAGAGATTCCGCAACTAGAAACTCCACAACCAGAGACTCCGCAACTAGAAACTCCGCAGCTAGAAACTCCACAAATAGAAACTCCGCAACTAGAAACTCCGCAGCTAGAAACTACACAACTAGAGACTCCACAAATAGAAACTCCACAACTAGAAACTCCACAACTGGAAACTCTCCAACTAGAAACTCCGCAACTAGAAACTCCGCAACAGGAGACTCTACAACTAGAAACTCCACAACTAGAAACTCCAAAACTAGAAACTCCACAACTCGAAACTCCACAACTGAAAACTCTACAACTAGACACTCCACAACTAAAAACTCTTCAACCTGAAACTCCTCAACTAGAAACTCCACAACTAGAAACTCCACAAAAGAGACTCCGCCACTTCACAATTAGAAACTCCACAACTGGAAACTCCACAAATAGATACTCTGCAACTAGAAACTCCACAACTAGAGACTCCACAACTTGAAACTCCACAACTTTAAACTCCATAACTTGAGACTCCACACCTAAAAACTCCACAACTTGAAACTCCACAGCTTGAGACTCCGCAACTAGAAACTCCACAACTAGGGACTCCACAACTGGAAACTCCACTACTAGATACTCCACAACTGAAAACTCGGCAACTAGAAACTCCACAACTAGAGACTCCACAACTTGAAACTCCACAACTAGAGACTCTGCAACTAGAAACTCCACAACTCGAAACTCCACAACTCGAAACTCCACAACGAGACACTCCACAACAAAAAACTCTTCAACTAGAAACTCCTAAACTTGAGACTCCACAACTAGAGAATCTACAACTAGAGACTTCAAACTAGAAACTCAACAACTAGAAACTCCACAACTAAAAACTCAACAACTAGAAACTCCCCAGCTTGAGACTCCGCAACTTGAAACTCCACAACTAGAAACTCCGCAACTAGAAACTCCACAACAAGGGACTCCACAACTAGAAACTCCATAACTAGAAACTTCACAACTCGAAACTCCACTACTAGATACTCCACAACTGGAAACTCGACAACTAGAAACTCCACATCTAGAGACTCCACAACTTGAAACTCCACAACTAGAGACTCTGCAACTAGAAACTCAACAACTAGAGACTCCGCAACTCAACAATTAGAAACTCCACAACTGGAAAATCCACAACTAGATACTCCACAACTAGAAAATCTACAACTAGAAACTCCACAACTATAGACTCCACAACTTGAAACTCCACAAGTTTAAACTCCACAACTTGAGACTCCACAACTAGAAACTCCACAACTGGGAACTCCCCAACTAGAAACTCCGCAACTAGAAACTCCGCAACAGGAGACTCTACAACTAGAAACTCCACAACTAGAAACTCGAAAACTAGAAACTCCACAACTAGAAACTTCACAACTAGAAACTCCGCAACTAGAGACTCCACAACTAGAAACTTCACAACTTGAAACTCCTCAAATAGAAACTCCACAACCAGAAACTCCACAACTAGAAACTCCGCAACTAGAAACTCCGCAACTAGACACTCCACAACTAGAAACTCCACAACTAGAAACTCCACAACTAGAAACTCCACAACTTGAAACTCCACAACTAGAAACTCCACAACTAGAAACTCCACAACTAGAAACTCCACAACTAGAGATTCCGCAACTAGAAACTCCACAACCAGAGACTCCGCAACTAGAAACTCCGCAGCTAGAAACTCCACAAATAGAAACTCCGCAACTAGAAACTCCGCAGCTAGAAACTACACAACTAGACTCCACAAATAGAAACTCCACAACTAGAAACTCCACAACTGGAAACTCTCCAACTAGAAACTCCACAACTAGATACTCCGCAACTAGAAACTCCACAACTAGAGACTCCACAACTTGAAACTCCACAACTAGAAACTCCACAACTAGAAACTCTGCAACTAGAGACTCCACAACTAGAAACTCCACAACTACAAACTCCACAAATAGAGACTCGGCAACTAGAAATTCCATATCTAGAAACTCCACAACTACAAACTCCACAAATAGAGACTCGGCAACTAGAAATTCCACAACAAGAAACTCCACAACTCGAAACTCCACTACTAGATACTCCACAACTGGAAACTCGACAACTAGAAACTCCACATCTAGAGACTCCACAATTTGAAACTCCACAACTAGAGACTCTGCAACTAGAAACTCCACAACTGAAAACTCCACAACTGGAAACTCCACAACGAGACACTCCACAACAAAAAACTCTTCAACTAGAAACTCCTAAACTAGAGACTCCACAACTAGAGAATCTACAACTAGAGACTTCAAACTAGAAACTCAACAACTAGAAACTCCACAACTAAAAACTCAACAACTAGAAACTCCCCAGCTTGAGACTCCGCAACTTGAAACTCCACAACTAGAAACTCCGCAACTAGAAACTCCACAACAAGGGACTCCACAACTAGAACCTCCACAACTAGAAACTTCACAACTCGAAACTCCACTACTAGATACTCCACAACTGGAAACTCGACAACTAGAAACTCCACATCTAGAGACTCCACAACCGGAAACTCGACAACTAGAAACTCCACATCTAGAGACTCCACAACTTGAAACTCCACAACTAGAGACTCTGCAACTAGAAACTCAACAACTAGAGACTCCGCAACTCAACAATTAGAAACTCCACAACTGGAAAATCCACAACTAGATACTCCACAACTAGAAAATCTACAACTAGAAACTCCACAACTATAGACTCCACAACTTGAAACTCCACAAGTTTAAACTCCACAACTTGAGACTCCACAACTAGAAACTCCACAACTAGAAACTCCACAACTGGGAACTCCCCAACTAGAAACACCGCAACTAGAAACTCCGCAACAGGAGACTCTACAACTAGAAACTCCACAACTAGAAACTCGAAAACTAGAAACTCCACAACTAGAAACTCCGCAACTAGAGACTCCACAACTGGAAACTCCACAACTAGATACTCCGCAACTAGAAACTCCACAACTAGAGACTCCACAACTTGAAACTCCACAACTAGAAACTCCACAACTAGAAACTCTGCAACTAGAGACTCCACAACTAGAAACTCCACAACTAGAAACTCCACAACTAGAAACTCCACAACTAGAAACTCCACAACTAGAAACTCCACAACTAGAAACTCCACAACTAGAGATTCCGCAACTAGAAACTCCACAACCAGAGACTCCGCAACTAGAAACTCCGCAGCTAGAAACTCCACAAATAGAAACTCCGCAACTAGAAACTCCGCAGCTAGAAACTACACAACTAGAGACTCCACAAATAGAAACTCCACAACTAGAAACTCCACAACTGGAAACTCTCCAACTAGAAACTCCGCAACTAGAAACTCCGCAACAGGAGACTCTACAACTAGAAACTCCACAACTAGAAACTCCAAAACTAGAAACTCCACAACTCGAAACTCCACAACTGAAAACTCTACAACTAGACACTCCACAACTAAAAACTCTTCAACCTGAAACTCCTCAACTAGAAACTCCACAACTAGAAACTCCACAAAAGAGACTCCGCCACTTCACAATTAGAAACTCCACAACTGGAAACTCCACAAATAGATACTCTGCAACTAGAAACTCCACAACTAGAGACTCCACAACTTGAAACTCCACAACTTTAAACTCCATAACTTGAGACTCCACACCTAAAAACTCCACAACTTGAAACTCCACAGCTTGAGACTCCGCAACTAGAAACTCCACAACTAGGGACTCCACAACTGGAAACTCCACTACTAGATACTCCACAACTGAAAACTCGGCAACTAGAAACTCCACAACTAGAGACTCCACAACTTCAAACTCCACAACTAGAGACTCTGCAACTAGAAACTCCACAACTCGAAACTCCACAACTCGAAACTCCACAACGAGACACTCCACAACAAAAAACTCTTCAACTAGAAACTCCTAAACTTGAGACTCCACAACTAGAGAATCTACAACTAGAGACTTCAAACTAGAAACTCAACAACTAGAAACTCCACAACTAAAAACTCAACAACTAGAAACTCCCCAGCTTGAGACTCCGCAACTTGAAACTCCACAACTAGAAACTCCGCAACTAGAAACTCCACAACAAGGGACTCCACAACTAGAAACTCCATAACTAGAAACTTCACAACTCGAAACTCCACTACTAGATACTCCACAACTGGAAACTCGACAACTAGAAACTCCACATCTAGAGACTCCACAACTTGAAACTCCACAACTAGAGACTCTGCAACTAGAAACTCAACAACTAGAGACTCCGCAACTCAACAATTAGAAACTCCACAACTGGAAAATCCACAACTAGATACTCCACAACTAGAAAATCTACAACTAGAAACTCCACAACTATAGACTCCACAACTTGAAACTCCACAAGTTTAAACTCCACAACTTGAGACTCCACAACTAGAAACTCCACAACTGGGAACTCCCCAACTAGAAACTCCGCAACTAGAAACTCCGCAACAGGAGACTCTACAACTAGAAACTCCACAACTAGAAACTCGAAAACTAGAAACTCCACAACTAGAAACTTCACAACTAGAAACTCCGCAACTAGAGACTCCACAACTAGAAACTTCACAACTTGAAACTCCTCAAATAGAAACTCCACAACCAGAAACTCCACAACTAGAAACTCCGCAACTAGAAACTCCGCAACTAGACACTCCACAACTAGAAACTCCACAACTAGAAACTCCACAACTTCAAACTCCATTAAAACAGACTCGGCAACTAGAAATTCCATATCTAGAAACTCCACAACTAGAAACTGCAAAACTAGAGACTTCACAACTAGAAACTCAACAACTAGAAACTCCACAACTAAAATCTCCACAACTGGAAACTCCACAACTTGAGACTCCGCAACTTGAAACTTCACAACTAGAAACTTCGCAACTAGAAACTCCGCAACTAGAAACTCCGCAACTAAAAACTCCACAACTTAAAATTCCACAACTAGATACTCCACAACTGGAAACTCCACAACTAGATACTTCACAACTGGAAACTCCACAACTAGATACTCCACAACTGCAAACTCCACAACTAGAATTTCCACAACTAGAGACTCCACAACTCGAAACTCCACAACTAGAAACTCCACGACTAGAAACTCCACAACCAGAAACTCCGCAACTCCACAACTAGAAACTCCACAACTGGAAACTCCACAACTAGATACTCTGCAACTAGAAACTCCACAACTAGAGACTCCACAACTTGAAACTCCACAACTTTAAGCTCCACAACTTGAGACTCCACAACTAGAAACTGCGCAACTTGAAACTCCGCAGCTTGAGACTCCGCAACTGGAAATTCCACAACTATGGACTCCGCCACTAGAAACTCCACAGCTAGAAACTCCACAACTGGAAACTCCACTACTAGATACTCCACAACTGGAAACTCGGCAACTAGAAACTCTACGACTAGAGACTCCACAACTTGAAACTCCACAACTAGAAACTCCACAACTCGAAACTCCACTACTAGATACTCCATTACTGGAAACTCGACAACTAGAAACTCCACATCTAGAGACTCCACAACTTGAAACTCCACAACTATAGACTCTGCAACTAGAAACTCAACAACTAGAGACTGCGCAACTCAACAACTAGAAACTCCGCAACTGGAAAATCCACAACTAGATACTCCACAACTAGAAAATATACAACCATAAACTCCACAACTATAGACTCCCCAACTTGAAACTCCACAGGTGTAAACTTCACAACTTGAGACTCCACAACTAGAAACTCCACAACTGAAAACTCCCCAACTAGAAACTCCGCAACTAGAAACTCCGCAACAGGAGACTCTACAACTAGAAACTCCACAACTAGAAACTCCAAAACGAGAAACTCCACAACTAGAAACTCCACAAGTTTAAAGTCCACAACTTGAGACTCCACCACTAGAAACTCCACAACTTGAAACTCCTCAACTAGAAACTCCACAACCTGAAACTCCACAACTAGAAACTCCGCAACTAGAAACTCCGCAACTAGAGACTCCACAACTAGAAACTCCACAACTACAAACTCCACAACTACAAACTCCACAAATACAGACTCGGCAACTAGAAATTCCATATCTAGAAACTCCACAACTAGTAACTGCAAAACTAGAGACTTCACAACTAGAAACTCAACAACTAGAAACTCCACAACTAAAAACTCCACAACTGGAAACTCCACAACTTGAGACTCCGCAACTGGAAACTCCACAAATAGATACTTCACAACTGGAAACTCCACAACTAGATACTCCACAACTGGAAACTCCACAACTAGAATTTCCACAACTAGAGACTCCACAACTAGAAACTCCACAACTAAAAACTCCACAACCAGAGACTCCACAGCTTCACAACTAGAAACTCCACAACTGGAAACTCCACAACTAGATACTCTGCAACTAGAAACTCCACAACTAGAGACTCCACAACTTGAAACTCCACAACTTGAAACTCCACAACTTGAGACTCCACAACTAGAAACTCCACAACTTGAAACTCCGCAGCTTGAGACTCCGCAACTAGAAACTCCACAACTAGAAACTCCACAACTGGAAACTCCACTACTAGATACTCCACAACTGAAAACTCGGCAACTAGAAACTCCACAACTAGAGACTCCACAACTTGAAACTCCACAACTAGAGACTCTGCAACTAGAAACTCCACAACTCGAAACTCCACAACTGGAAACTCAACAACTAGAAACTCCACAACTCGAAACTCCACTACTAGATACTCCACAACTGGAAACTCGACAACTAGAAACTCCACATCTAGAGACTCCACAATTTGAAACTCCACAACTAGAGACTCTGCAACTAGAAACTCAACAACTAGATACTCCACAACTGAACAACTAGAAACTCCACAACTGGAAAATCCACAACTAGATACTCCACAACTAGAAAATCTACAACTAGAAACTCCACAACTATAGACACCACAACTTGAAACTCCACAAGTTTAAACTCCACAACTTGAGACTCCACAAGTAGAAACTCCACAACTAGAAACTCCACAACTGGAAACTCCCCAACTAGAAACTCCGCAACTAGAAACTCCGCAACTAGAAACTTCACAACTAGAAACTCCGCAACTAGAGACTCCACAACTAGAAACTCCACAACTTGAAACTCCACAACTAGAAACTCCACAACCAGAAACTCCACAACTAGAAACTCCGCAACTAGAAACTCCACAAATAGAGACTCGGCAACTAGAAATTTCATATCTAGAAACTCCACAACGAGAAACTGTAAAACTAGACTTCACAACTAGAAACTCAACAACTAGAAACTCCACAACTAAAAACTCCACAACTGGAAACTCCACAACTTGAGACTCCGCAACTTGAAACTCCACAACAATAAACTCCGCTATTAAAAACTCCGCAACTAGAAACTCCGCAACTAGAAACTCCACAACTTGAAACTTCACAACTAGATACTCCACAACTGGAAACTCCACAACTTGAGACTCCACAACTAGAAACTCCACAACTTGAAACTCCGCAGCTTGAGACTCCGCAACTAGAAACTCCACAACTAGAAACTCCGCAACTAGAAACTCCACAACTAGAAACTCCACAACTAGAAACTCCACAACTAGAAACTCCACAACTAGAGATTCCGCAACTAGAAACTCCACAACCAGAGACTCCGCAACTAGAAACTCCGCAGCTAGAAACTCCACAAATAGAAACTCCGCAACTAGAAACTCCGCCGCTAGAAACTACACAACTAGAGACTCCACAAATAGAAACTCCACAACTAGAAACTCCACAACTGGAAACTCCCCAACTAGAAACTCCGCAACAGGAGACTCTACAACTAGAAATTCCACGACTAGAAACTCCAAAACTAGAAACTCCACAACTCGAAACTCCACAACTGGAAACTCCACAACTAGACACTCCACAACTAAAAACTCTTCAACTTGAAACTCCTCAACTAGAAACTCCACAACCAGAAACTTCACAACTAGAAACTCCGCAACTAGAAACTCCGCAACAGGAGACTCCACAACTTGAAACTCCACAACTAGAGACTCTGCAACTAGAAACTCCACAACTCGAAACTCCACAACTGGAAACTCCACAACTAGAAACTCCACAGCTTGAGACTCCACAACTTGAAACTCCACAACTTGAAACTTCGACACTAGAAACTCCGCAACTAGGGACTCCCCAACTAGAAACTCCACAACAAGAAACTCCACAACTCGAAACTCCACTACTAGATACTCCACAACTGGAAACTCGACAATGAGAAACTCCACATCTAGAGACTCCACAATTTGAAACTCCACAACTAGAGACTCTGCAACTAGAAACTCCACAACTGAAAACTCCACAACTGGAAACTCCACAACGAGACACTCCACAACAAAAAACTCTTCAACTAGAAACTCCTAAACTAGAGACTCCACAACTAGAGAATCTAAACCTAGAGACTTCAAACTAGAAACTCAACAACTAGAAACTCCACAACTAAAAACTCAACAACTAGAAACTCCCCAGCTTGAGACTCCGCAACTTGAAACTCCACAACTAGAAACTCCGCAACTAGAAACTCCACAACAAGGGACTCCACAACTAGAACCTCCACAACTAGAAACTTCACAACTCGAAACTCCACTACTAGATACTCCACAACTGGAAACTCGACAACTAGAAACTCCACATCTAGAGACTCCACAACTTGAAACTCCACAACTAGAGACTCTGCAACTAGAAACTCAACAACTAGAGACTCCACAACTCAACAATTAGAAACTCCACAACTGGAAAATCCACAACTAGATACTCCACAACTAGAAAATCTACAACTAGAAACTCCACAACTATAGACTCCACAACTTGAAACTCCACAAGTTTAAACTCCACAACTTGAGACTCCACAACTAGAAACTCCACAACTAGAAACTCCACAACTGGGAACTCCCCAACTAGAAACACCGCAACTAGAAACTCCGCAACAGGAGACTCTACAACTAGAAACTCCACAACTAGAAACTCGAAAACTAGAAACTCCACAACTAGAAACTCCGCAACTAGAGACTCCACAACTGGAAACTCCACAACTAGATACTCCGCAACTAGAAACTCCACAACTAGAGACTCCACAACTTGAAACGCCACAACTAGAAACTCCACAACTAGAAACTCTGCAACTAGAGACTCCACAACTAGAAACTTCACAACTAGAAACTCCACAACTAGAAACTCCACAACTAGAAACTCCACAACCAGAAACTCCACAACTAGAAACTCCACAACTAGAGATTCCGCAACTAGAAACTCCACAACCAGAGACTCCGCAACTAGAAACTCCGCAGCTAGAAACTCCACAAATAGAAACTCCGCAACTAGAAACTCCGCAGCTAGAAACTACACAACTAGAGACTCCACAAATAGAAACTCCACAACTAGAAACTCCACAACTGGAAACTCTCCAACTAGAAACTCTGCAACTAGAAACTCCGCAACAGGAGACTCTACAACTAGAAACTCAACAACTAGAAACTCCACAACTAAAAACTCCACAACTGGAAACTCCACAACTTGAGACTCCGCCACTTGAAACTCCACAACAATAAACTCCGCTATTAAAAACTCCGCAACTAGAAACTCCGCAACTAGAAACTCCACAACTTGAAACTTCACAACTAGATACTCCACAACTGGAAACTCCACAACTTGAGACTCCACAACTAGAAACTCCACAACTTGAAACTCCGCAGCTTGAGACTCCGCAACTAGAAACTCCACAACTAGAAACTCCGCAACTAGAAACTCCACAACTAGAAACTCCACAACTAGAAACTCCACAACTAGAAACTCCACAACTAGAGATTCCGCAACTAGAAACTCCACAACCAGAGACTCCGCAACTAGAAACTCCGCAGCTAGAAACTCCACAAATAGAAACTCCGCAACTAGAAACTCCGCAGCTAGAAACTACACAACTAGAGACTCCACAAATAGAAACTCCACAACTAGAAACTCCACAACTGGAAACTCCCCAACTAGAAACTCCGCAACAGGAGACTCTACAACTAGAAATTCCACGACTAGAAACTCCAAAACTAGAAACTCCACAACTCGAAACTCCACAACTGGAAACTCCACAACTAGACACTCCACAACTAAAAACTCTTCAACTTGAAACTCCTCAACTAGAAACTCCACAACCAGAAACTTCACAACTAGAAACTCCGCAACTAGAAACTCCGCAACAGGAGACTCCACAACTTGAAACTCCACAACTAGAGACTCTGCAACTAGAAACTCCACAACTCGAAACTCCACAACTGGAAACTCCACAACTAGAAACTCCACAGCTTGAGACTCCGCAACTTGAAACTCCACAACTTGAAACTTCGACACTAGAAACTCCGCAACTAGGGACTCCCCAACTAGAAACTCCACAACAAGAAACTCCACAACTCGAAACTCCACTACTAGATACTCCACAACTGGAAACTCGACAACTAGAAACTCCACATCTAGAGACTCCACAATTTGAAACTCCACAACTAGAAACTCCGCAACTAGAAACTCCACAACAAGGGACTCCACAACTAGAACCTCCACAACTAGAAACTTCACAACTCGAAACTCCACTACTAGATACTCCACAACTGGAAACTCGACAACTAGAAACTCCACATCTAGAGACTCCACAACTTGAAACTCCACAACTAGAGACTCTGCAACTAGAAACTCAACAACTAGAGACTCCGCAACTCAACAATTAGAAACTCCACAACTGGAAAATCCACAACTAGATACTCCACAACTAGAAAATCTACAACTAGAAACTCCACAACTATAGACTCCACAACTTGAAACTCCACAAGTTTAAACTCCACAACTTGAGACTCCACAACTAGAAACTCCACAACTAGAAACTCCACAACTGGGAACTCCCCAACTAGAAACACCGCAACTAGAAACTCCGCAACAGGAGACTCTACAACTAGAAACTCCACAACTAGAAACTCGAAAACTAGAAACTCCACAACTAGAAACTCCGCAACTAGAGACTCCACAACTGGAAACTCCACAACTAGATACTCCGCAACTAGAAACTCCACAACTAGAGACTCCACAACTTGAAACTCCACAACTAGAAACTCCACAACTAGAAACTCTGCAACTAGAGACTCCACAACTAGAAACTCCACAACTAGAAACTCCACAACTAGAAACTCCACAACTAGAAACTCCACAACCAGAAACTCCACAACTAGAAACTCCACAACTAGAGATTCCGCAACTAGAAACTCCACAACCAGAGACTCCGCAACTAGAAACTCCGCAGCTAGAAACTCCACAAATAGAAACTCCGCAACTAGAAACTCCGCAGCTAGAAACTACACAACTAGAGACTCCACAACTAGAGACTCCACAAATAGAAACTCCACAACTAGAAACTCCACAACTGGAAACTCTCCAACTAGAAACTCCGCAACTAGAAACTCCGCAACAGGAGACTCTACAACTAGAAACTCCACAACTAGAAACTCCAAAACTAGAAACTCCACAACTCGAAACTCCACAACTGAAAACTCTACAACTACACACTCCACAACTAAAAACTCTTCAACCTGAAACTCCTCAACTAGAAACTCCACAACTAGAAACTCCACAAAAGAGACTCCGCGACTTCACAATTAGAAACTCCACAACTGGAAACTCCACAAATAGATACTCTGCAACTAGAAACTCCACAACTAGAGACTCCACAACTTGAAACTCCACAACTTTAAACTCCATAACTTGAGACTCCACACCTAAAAACTCCACAACTTGAAACTCCACAGCTTGAGACTCCGCAACTAGAAACTCCACAACTAGGGACTCCACAACTGGAAACTCCACTACTAGATACTCCACAATTGAAAACTCGGCAACTAGAAACTCCACAACTAGAGACTCCACAACTTGAAACTCCACAACTAGAGACTCTGCAACTAGAAACTCCACAACTCGAAACTCCACAACTCGAAACTCCACAACGAGACACTCCACAACAAAAAACTCTTCAACTAGAAACTCCTAAACTTGAGACTCCACAACTAGAGAATCTACAACTAGAGACTTCAAACTAGAAACTCAACAACTAGAAACTCCACAACTAAAAACTCAACAACTAGAAACACCCCAGCTTGAGACTCCGCAACTTGAAACTCCACAACTAGAAACTCCGCAACTAGAAACTCCACAACAAGGGACTCCACAACTAGAAACTCCACAACTAGAAACTTCACAACTCGAAACTCCACTACTAGATACTCCACAACTGGAAACTCGACAACTAGAAACTCCACATCTAGAGACTCCACAACTTGAAACTCCACAACTAGAGAATCTGCAACTAGAAACTCAACAACTAGAGACTCCGCAACTCAACAATTAGAAACTCCACAACTGGAAAATCCACAACTAGATACTCCACAACTAGAAAATCTACAACTAGAAACTCCACAACTATAGACTCCACAACTTGAAACTCCACAAGTTTAAACTCCACAACTTGAGACTCCACAACTAAAAACTCCACAACTGGGAACTCCCCAACTAGAAACTCCGCAACAGGAGACTCTACAACTAGAAACTCCACAACTAGAAACTCGAAAACTAGAAACTCCACAACTAGAAACTTCACAACTAGAAACTCCGCAACTAGAGACCCCACAACTAGAAACTTCACAACTTGAAACTCCTCAAATAGAAACTCCACAACCAGAAACTCCACAACTAGAAACTCCGCAACTAGAAACTCCGCAACTAGACACTCCACAACTAGAAACTCCACAACTAGAAACTCCACAACTTCAAACTCCATTAAAACAGACTCGGCAACTAGAAATTCCATATCTAGAAACTCCACAACTAGAAACTGCAAAACTAGAGACTTCACAACTAGAAACTCAACAACTAGAAACTCCACAACTAAAATCTCCACAACTGGAAACTCCACAACTTGAGACTCCGCAACTTGAAACTTCACAACTAGAAACTTCGCAACTAGAAACTCCGCAACTAGAAACTCCGCAACTAAAAACTCCACAACTTAAAATTCCACAACTAGATACTCCACAACTGGAAACTCCACAACTAGATACTTCACAACTGGAAACTCCACAACTATATACTCCGCAACTGGAAACTCCACAACTAGAATTTCCACAACTAGAGACTCCACAACTCGAAACTCCACAACTAGAAACTCCACGACTAGAAACTCCACAACCAGAAACTCCGCAACTCCACAACTAGAAACTCCACAACTGGAAACTCCACAACTAGATACTCTGCAACTAGAAACTCCACAACTAGAGACTCCACAACTTGAAACTCCACAACTTTAAGCTCCACAACTTGAGACTCCACAACTAGAAACTGCGCAACTTGAAACTCCGCAGCTTGAGACTCCGCAACTGGAAATTCCACAACTATGGACTCCGCCACTAGAAACTCCACAGCTAGAAACTCCACAACTGGAAACTCCACTACTAGATACTCCACAACTGGAAACTCGGCAACTAGAAACTCTACGACTAGAGACTCCACAACTTGAAACTCCACAACTAGAAACTCCACAACTCGAAACTCCACTACTAGATACTCCATTACTGGAAACTCGACAACTAGAAACTCCACATCTAGAGACTCCACAACTTGAAACTCCACAACTAGAGACTCTGCAACTAGAAACTCAACAACTAGAGACTGCGCAACTCAACAACTAGAAACTCCACAACTGGAAAATCCACAACTAGATACTCCACAACTAGAAAATATACAACCAGAAACTCCACAACTGTAGACTCCCCAACTTGAAACTCCACAGGTGTAAACTTCACAACTTGAGACTCCACAACTAGAAACTCCACAACTGAAAACTCCCCAACTAGAAACTCCGCAACTAGAAACTCCGCAACAGGAGACTCTACAACTAGAAACTCCACAACTAGAAACTCCAACACTAGAAACTCCACAACTCGAAACTCCACAACTGGAAACTCCACAACTAGACACTCCACAACTAAAAACTCTTCAACTTGAAACTCCTCAACTAGAAACTCCACAACCAGAAACTTCACAACTAGAAACTCCGCAACTAGAAACTCCGCAACAGGAGACTCCACAACTTGAAACTCCACAACTAGAGACTCTGCAACTAGAAACTCCACAACTCGAAACTCCACAACTGGAAACTCCACAACTAGAAACTCCACAGCTTGAGACTCCGCAACTTGAAACTCCACAACTTGAAACTTCGACACTAGAAACTCCGCAACTAGGGACTCCCCAACTAGAAACTCCACAACAAGAAACTCCACAACTCGAAACTCCACTACTAGATACTCCACAACTGGAAACTCGACAACTAGAAACTCCACATCTAGAGACTCCACAATTTGAAACTCCACAACTAGAGACTCTGCAACTAGAAACTCCACAACTGAAAACTCCACAACTGGAAACTCCACAACGAGACACTCCACAACAAAAAACTCTTCAACTAGAAACTCCTAAACTAGAGACTCCACAACTAGAGAATCTACAACTAGAGACTTCAAACTAGAAACTCAACAACTAGAAACTCCACAACTAAAAACTCAACAACTAGAAACTCCCCAGCTTGAGACTCCGCAACTTGAAACTCCACAACTAGAAACTCCGCAACTAGAAACTCCACAACAAGGGACTCCACAACTAGAACCTCCACAACTAGAAACTTCACAACTCGAAACTCCACTACTAGATACTCCACAACTGGAAACTCGACAACTAGAAACTCCACATCTAGAGACTCCACAACTTGAAACTCCACAACTAGAGACTCTGCAACTAGAAACTCAACAACTAGAGACTCCGCAACTCAACAATTAGAAACTCCACAACTGGAAAATCCACAACTAGATACTCCACAACTAGAAAATCTACAACTAGAAACTCCACAACTATAGACTCCACAACTTGAAACTCCACAAGTTTAAACTCCACAACTTGAGACTCCACAACTAGAAACTCCACAACTAGAAACTCCACAACTGGGAACTCCCCAACTAGAAACACCGCAACTAGAAACTCCGCAACAGGAGACTCTACAACTAGAAACTCCACAACTAGAAACTCGAAAACTAGAAACTCCACAACTAGAAACTCCGCAACTAGAGACTCCACAACTGGAAACTCCACAACTAGATACTCCGCAACTAGAAACTCCACAACTAGAGACTCCACAACTTGAAACTCCACAACTAGAAACTCCACAACTAGAAACTCTGCAACTAGAGACTCCACAACTAGAAACTCCACAACTAGAAACTCCACAACTAGAAACTCCACAACTAGAAACTCCACAACTAGAAACTCCACAACTAGAGATTCCGCAACTAGAAACTCCACAACCAGAGACTCCGCAACTAGAAACTCCGCAGCTAGAAACTCCACAAATAGAAACTCCGCAACTAGAAACTCCGCAGCTAGAAACTACACAACTAGAGACTCCACAAATAGAAACTCCACAACTAGAAACTCCACAACTGGAAACTCCCCAACTAGAAACTCCGCAACAGGAGACTCTACAACTAGAAATTCCACGACTAGAAACTCCAAAACTAGAAACTCCACAACTCGAAACTCCACAACTGGAAACTCCACAACTAGACACTCCACAACTAAAAACTCTTCAACTTGAAACTCCTCAACTAGAAACTCCACAACCAGAAACTTCACAACTAGAAACTCCGCAACTAGAAACTCCGCAACAGGAGACTCTACAACTAGAAACTCCACAACTAGAAACTCGAAAACGAGAAACTCCACAACTAGAAACTCCACAAGTTTAAAGTCCACAACTTGAGACTCCACAACTAGAAACTCCACAACTTGAAACTCCTCAACTAGAAGCTCCACAACCAGAAACTCCACAACTAGAAACTCCGCAACTAGAAACACTGCAACTAGAGACTCCACAACTAGAAACTCCACAACTAGAAACTCCACAACTACAAACTCCACAAATACAGACTCGGCAACTAGAAATTCCATATCTAGAAACTCCACAACTAGTAACTGCAAAACTAGAGACTTCACAACTAGAAACTCAACAACTAGAAACTCCACAACTAAAAACTCCACAACTGGAAACTCCACAACTTGAGACTCCGCAACTTGAAACTTCACAACTAGAAACTCCGCTATTAAAAACTCCGCAACTAGAAACTCCGCAACTAGAAACTTCACAACTTAAAACTCCACAACTAGATACTCCAAAACTGAAAACTCCACAACTAGATACTTCACAACTGGAAACTCCACAACTAGATACTCCACAACTGGAAACTCCACAACTAGATACTCCACAACTCGAAACTCCACAACTAGAAACTCCACAACTAAAAACTCCACAACCAGAGACTCCACAGCTTCACAACTAGAAACTCCACAACTGGAAACTCCACAACTAGATACTCTGCAACTAGAGACTCTGCAACTAGAAACTCCACAACTCGAAACTCCACAACGAGACACTCCACAACAAAAAACTCTTCAACTAGAAACTCCTAAACTAGAGACTCCACAACTAGAGAATCTACAACTAGAGACTTCAAACTAGAAACTCAACAACTAGAAACTCCACAACTAAAAACTCAACAACTATAAACTCCCCAGCTTGAGACTCCGCAACTTGAAACTCCACAACTAGAAACTCCGCAACTAGAAACTCCACAACTAGAGACTCTGCAACTAGAAACTCAACAACTAGAAACTTCACAACTCGAAACTCCACTACTAGATACTCCACAACTGGAAACTCGACAACTAGAAACTCCACATCTAGAGACTCCACAACTTGAAACTCCACAACTAGAGACTCTGCAACTAGAAACTCAACAAATAGAGACTCCGCAACTCAACAATTAGAAACTCCACAACTGGAAAATCCACAACTAGATACTCCACAACTAGAAAATCTACAACTAGAAACTCCACAACTATAGACTCCACAACTTGAAACTCCACAAGTTTAAACTCCACAACTTGAGACTCCACAACTAGAAACTCCACAACTAGAAACTCCACAACTGGGAACTCCCCAACTAGAAACTCCGCAACTAGAAACTCCGCAACAGGAGACTCTACAACTAGAAACTCCACAACTAGAAACTCGAAAACTAGAAACTCCACAACTAGAAACTTCACAACTAGAAACTCCGCAACTAGAGACTCCACAACTAGAAACTTCACAACTTGAAACTCCTCAAATAGAAACTCCACAACCAGAAACTCCACAACTAGAAACTCTGCAACTAGAAACTCCGCAACTAGAGACTCCACAACTAGAAACCCCACAACTAGAAACTCCACAACTTCAAACTCTATTAAAACAGACTCGGCAACTACAAATTCCATATCTAGAAACTCCACAACTAGAAACTGCAAAACTAGAGACTTCACAACTAGAAACTCAACAACTAGAAACTCCACAACTAAAAACTCCACAACTGGAAACTCCACAAATTGAGACTCCGCAACTTGAAACTCCACAACAATAAACTCCGCTATTAAAAACTCCGCAACTAGAAACTCCGCAACTAGAAACTCCACAACTTGAAACTCCACAACTAGATACTCCACAACTGGAAACTCCACATTAGATACTTCACAAATTGAAACTCCACAATTAGATACTCCACAACTGGAAACTCCACAACTAGAAACTCCACAACTAGAGACTCCACAACTCGAAACTCCACAACTAGAAACTCCACAACTGGAAACTCCACAACTAGATACTCCGCAACTAGAAACTCCACAACTAGAGACTCCACAACTGGAAACTCCCCAACTAGAAACTCCGCAACTAGAAACTCCGCAACAGGAGACTCTACAACTAGAAACTCCACAACTAGAAACTCCAAAACTAGAAACTCCACAACTCGAAACTCCACAACTGGAAACTCCACAACTAGACACTCCACAACTAAAAACTCTTCAACTTGAAACTCCTCAACTAGAAACTCCACAACTAGAAACTCCACAAAAGAGACTCCGCGACTTCACAATTCGGAACTCCACAACTGGAAACTCCACAAATAGATACTCTGCAACTAGAAACTCCACAACTAGAGACTCCACAACTTGAAACTCCACAACTTTAAACTCCATAACTTGAGACTCCACACCTAGAAACTCCACAACTTGAAACTCCACAGCTTGAGACTCCGCAACTAGAAACTCCACAACTAGGGACTCCACAACTGGAAACTCCACTACTAGATACTCCACAACTGAAAACTCGGCAACTAGAAACTCCACAACTAGAGACTCCACAACTTGAAACTCCACAACTAGAGACTCTGCAACTAGAAACTCCACAACTCGAAACTCCACAACTGGAAACTCCACAACGAGACACTCCACAACAAAAAACTCTTCAACTAGAAACTCCTAAACTAGAGACTCCACAACTAGAGAATCTACAACTAGAGACTTCAAACTAGAAACTCAACAACTAGAAACTCCACAACTAAAAACTCAACAACTAGAAACTCCCCAGCTTGAGACTCCGCAACTTGAAACTCCACAACTAGAAACTCCACAACTAGAAACTCCACAACTAGAAACTCCACAACTAGAAACTCCACAACTAAAAACTCCACAACCAGAGACTCCACAGCTTCACAACTAGAAACTCCACAACTGGAAACTCCACAACTAGATACTCTGCAACTAGAAACTCCACAACTAGAGACTCCACAACTAGAGACTCTGCAACTAGAAACTCAACAACTAGAGTCTCCGCAACTCAACAATTAGAAACTCCACAACTGGAAAATCCACAACTAGATACTCCACAACTAGAAAATCTACAACTAGAAACTCCACAACTATAGACTCCACAACTTGAAACTCCACAAGTTTAAACTCCACAACTTGAGACTCCACAACTAGAAACTCCACAACTAGAAACTCCACAACTGGGAACTCCCCAACTAGAAACTCCGCAACTAGAAACTCCGCAACAGGAGACTCTACAACTAGAAACTCCACAACTAGAAACTCGAAAACTAGAAACTCCACAACTAGAAACTTCACAACTAGAAACTCCGCAACTAGAGACTCCACAACTAGAAACTTCACAACTTGAAACTCCTCAAATAGAAACTCCACAACCAGAAACTCCACAACTAGAAACTCCGCAACTAGAGACTCCACAACTAGAAACCCCACAACTAGAAACTCCACAACTTCAAACTCTATTAAAACAGACTCGGCAACTAGAAATTCCATATCTAGAAACTCCACAACTAGAAACTGCAAAACTAGGGACTTCACAACTAAAAACTCAACAACTAGAAACTCCACAACTAAAAACTCCACAACTGGAAACTCCACAACTTGAGACTCCGCAACTTGAAAATTCACAACTAGAAACTCCGCTATTAAAAACTCCGCAACTAGAAACTCCGCAACTAAAAACTCCACAACTTAAAACTCCACAACTAGATACTCCACAACTGGAAACTCCACAACTAGATACTTCACAACGGGAAACTCAACAACTAGATACTCCACAATTGGAAACTCCACAACTAGAAACTCCACAACTAGCGACTCCACAACTCAAAACTCCTCAACTAGAAACTCCACGACTAGAAACTCCACAACCAGAAACTCCGCAACTCCACAACTAGAAACTCCACAACTGGAAACTCCACAACTAGATACTCTGCAACTAGAAACTCCACAACTAGAGACTCCACAACTTGAAACTCCACAACTTTAAGCTCCACAACTTGAGACTCCACAACTAGAAACTGCGCAACTTGAAACTCCGCAGCTTGACACTCCGCAACTGGAAATTCCACAACTATGGACTCCGCCACTAGAAACTCCACAGCTAGAAACTCCACAACTGGAAACTCCACTACAAGATACTCCACAACTGGAAACTCGGCAACTAGAAACTCTACGACTAGAGACTCCACAACTTGAAACTCCACAACTAGAAACTCCACAACCAGAGACTCCACAGCTTCACAACTAGAAACTCCACAACTGGAAACTCCACAACTAGATACTCTGCAACTAGAAACTCCACAACTAGAGACTCCACAACTTGAAACTCCACAACTTCAAACTCCACAACTTGAGACTCCACAACTAGAAACTCCACAACTTGAAACTCCGCAGCTTGAGACTCCGCAACTAGAAACTCCACAACTAGGGACTCCGCAACTAGAAACTCCACAACTAGAAACTCCACAACTGGAAACTCCACAACTAGAAACTCCACAGCTTGAGACTCCGCAACTTGAAACTCCACAACTTGAAACTTCGCAACTAGAAACTCCGCAACTAGGGACTCCACAACTAGAAACTCCACAACTAGAAACTCCACAACTCGAAACTCCACTACTAGATACTCCACAACTGGAAACTCGACAACTAGAAACTCCACATCTAGAGACTCCACAATTTGAAACTCCACAACTAGAGACTCTGCAACTAGAAACTCAACAACTAGATACTCCGCAACTGAACAACTAGAAACTCCACAACTGGAAAATCCACAACTAGATACTCCACAACTAGAAAATCTACAACTAGAAACTCCACAACTATAGACTCCACAACTTGAAACTCCACAAGTTTAAACTCCACAACTTGAGACTCCACAAGTAGAAACTCCACAACTAGAAACTCCACAACTGGAAACTCCCCAACTAGAAACTCCGCAAGTAGAAACTCCGCAACAGGAGACTCTACAACTAGAAACTCCACAACTAGAAACTTCAAAACTAGAAACTCCACAACTAGAAACTTCACAACTAGAAACTCCGCAACTAGAGACTCCACAACTAGAAACTCCACGACTTGAAACTCCACAACTAGAAACTCCACAACCAGAAACTCCACAACTAGAAACTCCGCAACTAGAAACTCCACAAATAGAGACTCGGCAACTAGAAATTTCATATCTAGAAACTCCACAACAAGAAACTGTAAAACTAGACTTCACAACTAGAAACTCAACAACTAGAAACTCCACAACTAAAAACTCCACAACTGGAAACTCCACAACTTGAGACTCCTCAACTTGAAACTCCACAACAATAAACTCCGCTATTAAAAACTCCGCAACTAGAAACTCCGCAACTAGAAACTCCACAATTGAAACTCCACAACTAGATACTCCACAACTGGAAACTCCACAACTAGATACTTCACAAATGGAAACTCCACAACTAGATACTCCACAACTGGAAACTCCACAACTAGAAACTCCACAACTAGAGACTCCACAACTCAAAACTCCACAACTAGAAACTCCACAACTAGAAACTGCGCAACTTGAAACTCCACAACTACAAACTCCACAAATACAGACTCGGCAACTAGAAATTCCATATCTAGAAACTCCACAACTAGTAACTGCAAAACTAGAGACTTCACAACTAGAAACTCAACAACTAGAAACTCCACAACTAAAAACTCCACAACTGGAAACTCCACAACTTGAGACTCCGCAACTTGAAACTTCACAACTAGAAACTCCGCTATTAAAAACTCCGCAACTAGAAACTCCGCAACTAGAAACTTCACAACTTAAAACTCCACAACTAGATACTCCAAAACTGAAAACTCCACAACTAGATACTTCACAACTGGAAACTCCACAACTAGATACTCCACAACTGGAAACTCCACAACTAGAGACTCCACAACTCGAAACTCCACAACTAGAAACTCCACAACTAAAAACTCCACAACCAGAGACTCCACAGCTTCACAACTAGAAACTCCACAACTGGAAACTCCACAACTAGATACTCTGCAACTAGAGACTCTGCAACTAGAAACTCCACAACTCGAAACTCCACAACGAGACACTCCACAACAAAAAACTCTTCAACTAGAAACTCCTAAACTAGAGACTCCACAACTAGAGAATCTACAACTAGAGACTTCAAACTAGAAACTCAACAACTAGAAACTCCACAACTAAAAACTCAACAACTATAAACTCCCCAGCTTGAGACTCCGCAACTTGAAACTCCACAACTAGAAACTCCGCAACTAGAAACTCCACAACTAGAGACTCTGCAACTAGAAACTCAACAACTAGAAACTTCACAACTCGAAACTCCACTACTAGATACTCCACAACTGGAAACTCGACAACTAGAAACTCCACATCTAGAGACTCCACAACTTGAAACTCCACAACTAGAGACTCTGCAACTAGAAACTCAACAAATAGAGACTCCGCAACTCAACAATTAGAAACTCCACAACTGGAAAATCCACAACTAGATACTCCACAACTAGAAAATCTACAACTAGAAACTCCACAACTATAGACTCCACAACTTGAAACTCCACAAGTTTAAACTCCACAACTTGAGACTCCACAACTAGAAACTCCACAACTAGAAACTCCACAACTGGGAACTCCCCAACTAGAAACTCCGCAACTAAAAACTCCGCAACAGGAGACTCTACAACTAGAAACTCCACAACTAGAAACTCGAAAACTAGAAACTCCACAACTAGAAACTTCACAACTAGAAACTCCGCAACTAGAGACTCCACAACTAGAAACTTCACAACTTGAAACTCCTCAAATAGAAACTCCACAACCAGAAACTCCACAACTAGAAACTCTGCAACTAGAAACTCCGCAACTAGAGACTCCACAACTAGAAACCCCACAACTAGAAACTCCACAACTTCAAACTCTATTAAAACAGACTCGGCAACTACAAATTCCATATCTAGAAACTCCACAACTAGAAACTGCAAAACTAGAGACTTCACAACTAGAAACTCAACAACTAGAAACTCCACAACTAAAAACTCCACAACTGGAAACTCCACAAATTGAGACTCCGCAACTTGAAACTCCACAACAATAAACTCCGCTATTAAAAACTCCGCAACTAGAAACTCCGCAACTAGAAACTCCACAACTTGAAACTCCACAACTAGATACTCCACAACTGGAAACTCCACATTAGATACTTCACAAATTGAAACTCCACAATTAGATACTCCACAAATGGAAACTCCACAACTAGAAACTCCACAACTAGAGACTCCACAACTCGAAACTCCACAACTAGAAACTCCACAACTGGAAACTCCACAACTAGATACTCCGCAACTAGAAACTCCACAACTAGAGACTCCACAACTGGAAACTCCCCAACTAGAAACTCCGCAACTAGAAACTCCGCAACAGGAGACTCTACAACTAGAAACTCCACAACTAGAAACTCCAAAACTAGAAACTCCACAACTCGAAACTCCACAACTGGAAACTCCACAACTAGACACTCCACAACTAAAAACTCTTCAACTTGAAACTCCTCAACTAGAAACTCCACAACTAGAAACTCCACAAAAGAGACTCCGCGACTTCACAATTAGGAACTCCACAACTGGAAACTCCACAAATAGATACTCTGCAACTAGAAACTCCACAACTAGAGACTCCACAACTTGAAACTCCACAACTTTAAACTCCATAACTTGAGACTCCACACCTAGAAACTCCACAACTTGAAACTCCACAGCTTGAGACTCCGCAACTAGAAACTCCACAACTAGGGACTCCACAACTGGAAACTCCACTACTAGATACTCCACAACTGAAAACTCGGCAACTAGAAACTCCACAACTAGAGACTCCACAACTTGAAACTCCACAACTAGAGACTCTGCAACTAGAAACTCCACAACTCGAAACTCCACAACTGGAAACTCCACAACGAGACACTCCACAACAAAAAACTCTTCAACTAGAAACTCCTAAACTAGAGACTCCACAACTAGAGAATCTACAACTAGAGACTTCAAACTAGAAACTCAACAACTAGAAACTCCACAACTAAAAACTCAACAACTAGAAACTCCCCAGCTTGAGACTCCGCAACTTGAAACTCCACAACTAGAAACTCCACAACTAGAAACTCCACAACTAGAAACTCCACAACTAGAAACTCCACAACTAAAAACTCCACAACCAGAGACTCCACAGCTTCACAACTAGAAACTCCACAACTGGAAACTCCACAACTAGATACTCTGCAACTAGAAACTCCACAACTAGAGACTCCACAACTTGAAACTCCACAACTTGAAACTCCACAACCTGAGACTCCACAACTAGAAACTCCACAACTTGAAACTCCGCAGCTTGAGACTCCGCAACTAGAAACTCCACAACTAGGGACTCCGCAACTAGAAACTCCACAACTAGAAACTCCACAACTGGAAACTCCACAACTGGAAAACTCCACAGCTTGAGACTCCGCCACTTGAAATTCCACAACTTGAAACTTCGCAACTAGAAACTCCGCAACTAGGGACTCCACAACTAGAAACTCCACAACTAGAAACTCCACAACTCGAAACTCCACTACTAGATACTCCACAACTGGAAACTCGACAACTAGAAACTCCACATCTAGAGACTCCACAATTTGAAACTCCACAACTAGAGACTCTGCAACTAGAAACTCAACAACTAGATACTCCGCAACTGAACAACTAGAAACTCCACAACTGGAAAATCCACAACTAGATACTCCACAACTAGAAAATCTACAACTAGAAACTCCACAACTATAGACTCCACAACTTGAAACTCCACAAGTTTAAACTCCACAACTTGAGACTCCACAAGTAGAAACTCCACAACTAGAAACTCCACAACTGGAAACTCCCCAACTAGAAACTCCGCAAGTAGAAACTCCGCAACAGGAGACTCTACAACTAGAAACTCCACAACTAGAAACTTCAAAACTAGAAACTCCACAACTAGAAACTTCACAACTAGAAACTCCACAACTAGAAACTCCACAACTGGAAACTCCCCAACTAGAAACTCCGCAACTAGAAACTCCGCGACAGGAAACTCTACAACTAGAAACTCCACAACTAGAAACTCCACAACTAGAAACTCCACAACTCGAAACTCCACAACTGGAAACTCCACAACTAGACACTCCACAACTAAAAACTCTTCAACTTGAAACTCCTCAACTAGAAACTCCACAACGAGAAACTCCACAAAAGAGACTCCGCGACTTCACAATTAGAAACTCCACAACTGGAAACTCCACAAATAGATACTTTGCAACTAGAAACTCCACAACTCGAGAGTCCACAACTTGAAACTCCACAACTTTAAACTCCATAACTTGAGACTCCACACCTAGAAACTCCACAACTTGAAACTCCACAGCTTGAGACTCCGCAACTAGAAACTCCACAACTAGGGACTCCACAACTGGAAACTCCACTACTAGATACTCCACAACTGAAAACTCGGCAACTAGAAACTCCACAACTAGAGACTCCACAACTTGAAACTCCACAACTAGAGACTCTGCAACTAGAAACTCAACAACTAGATACTCCGCAACTGAACAACTAGAAACTCCACAACTGGAAAATCCACAACTAGATACTCCACAACTAGAAAATCTACAACTAGAAACTCCACAACTATAGACTCCACAACTTGAAACTCCACAAGTTTAAACTCCACAACTTGAGACTCCACAAGTAGAAACTCCACAACTAGAAACTCCACAACTGGAAACTCCCCAACTAGAAACTCCGCAAGTAGAAACTCCGCAACAGGAGACTCTACAACTAGAAACTCCACAACTAGAAACTTCAAAACTAGAAACTCCACAACTAGAAACTTCACAACTAGAAACTCCGCAACTAGAGACTCCACAACTAGAAACTCCACGACTTGAAACTCCACAACTAGAAACTCCACAACCAGAAACTCCACAACTAGAAACTCCGCAACTAGAAACTCCACAAATAGAGACTCGGCAACTAGAAATTTCATATCTAGAAACTCCACAACAAGAAACTGTAAAACTAGACTTCACAACTAGAAACTCAACAACTAGAAACTCCACAACTAAAAACTCCACAACTGGAAACTCCACAACTTGAGACTCCTCAACTTGAAACTCCACAACAATAAACTCCGCTATTAAAAACTCCGCAACTAGAAACTCCGCAACTAGAAACTCCACAATTGAAACTCCACAACTAGATACTCCACAACTGGAAACTCCACAACTAGATACTTCACAAATGGAAACTCCACAACTAGATACTCCACAACTGGAAACTCCACAACTAGAAACTCCACAACTAGAGACTCCACAACTCAAAACTCCACAACTAGAAACTCCACAACTAGAAACTGCGCAACTTGAAACTCCGCAGCTTGACACTCCGCAACTGGAAATTCCACAACTATGGACTCCGCCACTAGAAACTCCACAGCTAGAAACTCCACAACTGGAAACTCCACTACAAGATACTCCACAACAGGAAACTCGGCAACTAGAAACTCTACGACTAGAGACTCCACAACTTGAAACTCCACAACTAGAAACTCCACAACCAGAGACTCCACAGCTTCACAACTAGAAACTCCACAACTGGAAACTCCACAACTAGATACTCTGCAACTAGAAACTCCACAACTAGAGACTCCACAACTTGAAACTCCACAACTTGAAACTCCACAACTTGAGACTCCACAACTAGAAACTCCACAACTTGAAACTCCGCAGCTTGAGACTCCGCAACTAGAAACTCCACAACTAGGGACTCCGCAACTAGAAACTCCACAACTAGAAACTCCACAACTGGAAACTCCACAACTAGAAACTCCACAGCTTGAGACTCCGCAACTTGAAACTCCACAACTTGAAACTTCGCAACTAGAAACTCCGCAACTAGGGACTCCACAACTAGAAACTCCACAACTAGAAACTCCACAACTCGAAACTCCACTACTAGATACTCCACAACTGGAAACTCGACAACTAGAAACTCCACATCTAGAGACTCCACAATTTGAAACTCCACAACTAGAGACTCTGCAACTAGAAACTCAACAACTAGATACTCCGCAACTGAACAACTAGAAACTCCACAACTGGAAAATCCACAACTAGATACTCCACAACTAGAAAATCTACAACTAGAAACTCCACAACTATAGACTCCACAACTTGAAACTCCACAAGTTTAAACTCCACAACTTGAGACTCCACAAGTAGAAACTCCACAACTAGAAACTCCACAACTGGAAACTCCCCAACTAGAGACTCCGCAAGTAGAAACTCCGCAACAGGAGACTCTACAACTAGAAACTCCACAACTAGAAACTTCAAAACTAGAAACTCCACAACTAGAAACTTCACAACTAGAAACTCCGCAACTAGAGACTCCACAACTAGAAACTCCACAACTTGAAACTCCACAACTAGAAACTCCACAACCAGAAACTCCACAACTAGAAACTCCGCAACTAGAAACTCCACAAATAGAGACTCGGCAACTAGAAATTTCATATCTAGAAACTCCACAACAAGAAACTGTAAAACTAGACTTCACAACTAGAAACTCAACAACTAGAAACTCCACAACTAAAAACTCCACAACTGGAAACTCCACAACTTGAGACTCCGCAACTTGAAACTCCACAACAGTAAACTCCGCTATTAAAAACTCCGCAACTAGAAACTCCGCAACTAGAAACTCCACAATTGAAACTCCACAACTAGATACTCCACAACTGGAAACTCCACAACTAGATACTTCACAAATGGAAACTCCACAACTAGATACTCCACAACTGGAAACTCCACAACTAGAAACTCCACAACTAGAGACTCCACAACTCGAAACTCCACAACTAGAAACTCCACAACTAGAAACTCCACAACTGGAAACTCCACAACTAGATACTCCGCAACTAGAAACTCCACAACTAGAGACTGCACAACTTGAAACTCCACAACTAGAAACTCCACAACTAGAAACTCTGCAACTAGAGACTCCACAACTAGAAACTCCACAACTAGAAACTCCACAACTAGAAACTCCACAACTAGAAACTCCACAACTAGAAACTCCACAACTAGAGATTCCGCAACTAGAAACTCCACAACCAGAGACTCCGCAACTAGAAACTCCGCAGCTAGAAACTCCACAAATAGAAACTCCGCAACTAGAAACTCCGCAGCTAGAAACTACACAACTGGAAACTCCCCAACTAGAAACTCCGCAACTAGAAACTCCGCAACAGGAGACTCTACAACTAGAAACTCCACAACTAGAAACTCCAAAACTAGAAACTCCACAACTCGAAACTCCACAACTGGAAACTCCACAACTAGACACTCCACAACTAAAAACTCTTCAACTTGAAACTCCTCAACTAGAAACTCCACAACTAGAAACTCCACAAAAGAGACTCCGCGACTTCACAATTAGAAACTCCACAACTGGAAACTCCACAAATAGATACTCTGCAACTAGAAACTCCACAACTAGAGACTCCACAACTTGAAACTCCACAACTTTAAACTCCATAACTTGAGACTCCACACCTAGAAACTCCACAACTTGAAACTCCACAGCTTGAGACTCCGCAACTAGAAACTCCACAACTAGGGACTCCACAACTGGAAACTCCACTACTAGATACTCCACAACTGAAAACTCGGCAACTAGAAACTCCACAACTAGAGACTCCACAACTTGAAACTCCACAACTAGAGACTCTGCAACTAGAAACTCCACAACTCGAAACTCCACAACTGGAAACTCCACAACGAGACACTCCACAACAAAAAACTCTTCAACTAGAAACTCCTAAACTAGAGACTCCACAACTAGAGAATCTACAACTAGAGACTTCAAACTAGAAACTCAACAACTAGAAACTCCACAACTAAAAACTCAACAACTAGAAACTCCCCAGCTTGAGACTCCGCAACTTGAAACTCCACAACTAGAAACTCCGCAACTAGAAACTCCACAACAAGGGACTCCACAACTAGAAACTCCACAACTAGAAACTTCACAACTCGAAACTCCACTACTAGATACTCCACAACTGGAAACTCGACAACTAGAAACTCCACATCTAGAGACTCCACAACTTGAAACTCCACAACTAGAGACTCTGCAACTAGAAACTCAACAACTAGAGTCTCCGCAACTCAACAATTAGAAACTCCACAACTGGAAAATCCACAACTAGATACTCCACAACTAGAAAATCTACAACTAGAAACTCCACAACTATAGACTCCACAACTTGAAACTCCACAAGTTTAAACTCCACAACTGGGAACTCCCCAACTAGAAACTCCGCAACTAGAAACTCCGCAACAGGAGACTCTACAACTAGAAACTCCACAACTTGAAACTCGAAAACTAGAAACTCCACAACTAGAAACTTCACAACTAGAAACTCCGCAACTAGAGACTCCACAACTAGAAACTTCACAACTGGAAACTCCACAACTTGAGACTCCGCAACTTGAAAATTCACAACTAGAAACTCCGCTATTAAAAACTCCGCAACTAGAAACTCCGCAACTAAAAACTCCACAACTTAAAACTCCACAACTAGATACTCCACAACTGGAAACTCCACAACTAGATACTTCACAACGGGAAACTCAACAACTAGATACTCCACAATTGGAAACTCCACAACTAGAAACTCCACAACTAGCGACTCCACAACTCGAAACTCCTCAACTAGAAACTCCACGACTAGAAACTCCACAACCAGAAACTCCTCAACTCCACAACTAGAAACTCCACAACTGGAAACTCCACAACTAGATACTCTGCAACTAGAAACTCCACAACTAGAGACTCCACAACTTGAAACTCCACAACTTTAAGCTCCACAACTTGAGACTCCACAACTAGAAACTGCGCAACTTGAAACTCCGCAGCTTGACACTCCGCAACTGGAAATTCCACAACTATGGACTCCGCCACTAGAAACTCCACAGCTAGAAACTCCACAACTGGAAACTCCACTACAAGATACTCCACAACTGGAAACTCGGCAACTAGAAACTCTACGACTAGAGACTCCACAACTTGAAACTCCACAACTAGAAACTCCACAACCAGAGACTCCACAGCTTCACAACTAGAAACTCCACAACTGGAAACTCCACAACTAGATACTCTGCAACTAGAAACTCCACAACTAGAGACTCCACAACTTGAAACTCCACAACTTGATACTCCACAACTTGAGACTCCACAACTAGAAACTCCACAACTTGAAACTCCGCAGCTTGAGACTCCGCAACTAGAAACTCCACAACTAGGGACTCCGCAACTAGAAACTCCACAACTAGAAACTCCACAACTGGAAACTCCACAACTAGAAACTCCACAGCTTGAGACTCCGCAACTTGAAACTCCACAACTTGAAACTTCGCAACTAGAAACTCCGCAACTAGGGACTCCACAACTAGAAACTCCACAACTAGAAACTCCACAACTCGAAACTCCACTACTAGATACTCCACAACTGGAAACTCGACAACTAGAAACTCCACATCTAGAGACTCCACAATTTGAAACTCCACAACTAGAGACTCTGCAACTAGAAACTCAACAACTAGATACTCCGCAACTGAACAACTAGAAACTCCACAACTGGAAAATCCACAACTAGATACTCCACAACTAGAAAATCTACAACTAGAAACTCCACAACTATAGACTCCACAACTTGAAACTCCACAAGTTTAAACTCCACAACTTGAGACTCCACAAGTAGAAACTCCACAACTAGAAACTCCACAACTGGAAACTCCCCAACTAGAAACTCCGCAAGTAGAAACTCCGCAACAGGAGACTCTACAACTAGAAACTCCACAACTAGAAACTTCAAAACTAGAAACTCCACAACTAGAAACTTCACAACTAGAAACTCCGCAACTAGAGACTCCACAACTAGAAACTCCACGACTTGAAACTCCACAACTAGAAACTCCACAACCAGAAACTCCACAACTAGAAACTCCGCAACTAGAAACTCCACAAATAGAGACTCGGCAACTAGAAATTTCATATCTAGAAACTCCACAACAAGAAACTGTAAAACTAGACTTCACAACTAGAAACTCAACAACTAGAAACTCCACAACTAAAAACTCCACAACTGGAAACTCCACAACTTGAGACTCCTCAACTTGAAACTCCACAACAATAAACTCCGCTATTAAAAACTCCGCAACTAGAAACTCCACAATTGAAACTCCACAACTAGATACTCCACAACTGGAAACTCCACAACTAGATACTTCACAAATGGAAACTCCACAACTAGATACTCCACAACTGGAAACTCCACAACTAGAAACTCCACAACTAGAGACTCCACAACTCAAAACTCCACAACTAGAAACTCCACAACTAGAAACTGCGCAACTTGAAACTCCGCAGCTTGACACTCCGCAACTGGAAATTCCACAACTATGGACTCCGCCACTAGAAACTCCACAGCTAGAAACTCCACAACTGGAAACTCCACTACAAGATACTCCACAACTGGAAACTCGGCAACTAGAAACTCTACGACTAGAGACTCCACAACTTGAAACTCCACAACTAGAAACTCCACAACCAGAGACTCCACAGCTTCACAACTAGAAACTCCACAACTGGAAACTCCACAACTAGATACTCTGCAACTAGAAACTCCACAACTAGAGACTCCACAACTTGAAACTCCACAACTTGAAACTCCACAACTTGAGACTCCACAACTAGAAACTCCACAACTTGAAACTCCGCAGCTTGAGACTCCGCAACTGGAAACTCCACAACTAGGGACTCCGCAACTAGAAACTCCACAACTAGAAACTCCACAACTGGAAACTCCACAACTAGAAACTCCACAGCTTGAGACTCCGCAACTTGAAACTCCACAACTTGAAACTTCGCAACTAGAAACTCCGCAACTAGGGACTCCACAACTAGAAACTCCACAACTAGAAACTCCACAACTCGAAACTCCACTACTAGATACTCCACAACTGGAAACTCGACAACTAGAAACTCCACATCTAGAGACTCCACAATTTGAAACTCCACAACTAGAGACTCTGCAACTAGAAACTCAACAACTAGATACTCCGCAACTGAACAACTAGAAACTCCACAACTGGAAAATCCACAACTAGATACTCCACAACTAGAAAATCTACAACTAGAAACTCCACAACTATAGACTCCACAACTTGAAACTCCACAAGTTTAAACTCCACAACTTGAGACTCCACAAGTAGAAACTCCACAACTAGAAACTCCACAACTGGAAACTCCCCAACTAGAGACTCCGCAAGTAGAAACTCCGCAACAGGAGACTCTACAACTAGAAACTCCACAACTAGAAACTTCAAAACTAGAAACTCCACAACTAGAAACTTCACAACTAGAAACTCCGCAACTAGAGACTCCACAACTAGAAACTCCACAACTTGAAACTCCACAACTAGAAACTCCACAACCAGAAACTCCACAACTAGAAACTCCGCAACTAGAAACTCCACAAATAGAGACTCGGCAACTAGAAATTTCATATCTAGAAACTCCACAACAAGAAACTGTAAAACTAGACTTCACAACTAGAAACTCAACAACTAGAAACTCCACAACTAAAAACTCCACAACTGGAAACTCCACAACTTGAGACTCCGCAACTTGAAACTCCACAACAGTAAACTCCGCTATTAAAAACTCCGCAACTAGAAACTCCGCAACTAGAAACTCCACAATTGAAACTCCACAACTAGATACTCCACAACTGGAAACTCCACAACTAGATACTTCACAAATGGAAACTCCACAACTAGATACTCCACAACTGGAAACTCCACAACTAGAAACTCCACAACTAGAGACTCCACAACTCGAAACTCCACAACTAGAAACTCCACAACTAGAAACTCCACAACTGGAAACTCCACAACTAGATACTCCGCAACTAGAAACTCCACAACTAGAGACTGCACAACTTGAAACTCCACAACTAGAAACTCCACAACTAGAAACTCTGCAACTAGAGACTCCACAACTAGAAACTCCACAACTAGAAACTCCACAACTAGAAACTCCACAACTAGAAACTCCACAACTAGAAACTCCACAACTAGAGATTCCGCAACTAGAAACTCCACAACCAGAGACTCCGCAACTAGAAACTCCGCAGCTAGAAACTCCACAAATAGAAACTCCGCAACTAGAAACTCCGCAGCTAGAAACTACACAACTGGAAACTCCCCAACTAGAAACTCCGCAACTAGAAACTCCGCAACAGGAGACTCTACAACTAGAAACTCCACAACTAGAAACTCCAAAACTAGAAACTCCACAACTCGAAACTCCACAACTGGAAACTCCACAACTAGACACTCCACAACTAAAAACTCTTCAACTTGAAACTCCTCAACTAGAAACTCCACAACTAGAAACTCCACAAAAGAGACTCCGCGACTTCACAATTAGAAACTCCACAACTGGAAACTCCACAAATAGATACTCTGCAACTAGAAACTCCACAACTAGAGACTCCACAACTTGAAACTCCACAACTTTAAACTCCATAACTTGAGACTCCACACCTAGAAACTCCACAACTTGAAACTCCACAGCTTGAGACTCCGCAACTAGAAACTCCACAACTAGGGACTCCACAACTGGAAACTCCACTACTAGATACTCCACAACTGAAAACTCGGCAACTAGAAACTCCACAACTAGAGACTCCACAACTTGAAACTCCACAACTAGAGACTCTGCAACTAGAAACTCCACAACTCGAAACTCCACAACTGGAAACTCCACAACGAGACACTCCACAACAAAAAACTCTTCAACTAGAAACTCCTAAACTAGAGACTCCACAACTAGAGAATCTACAACTAGAGACTTCAAACTAGAAACTCAACAACTAGAAACTCCACAACTAAAAACTCAACAACTAGAAACTCCCCAGCTTGAGACTCCGCAACTTGAAACTCCACAACTAGAAACTCCGCAACTAGAAACTCCACAACAAGGGACTCCACAACTAGAAACTCCACAACTAGAAACTTCACAACTCGAAACTCCACTACTAGATACTCCACAACTGGAAACTCGACAACTAGAAACTCCACATCTAGAGACTCCACAACTTGAAACTCCACAACTAGAGACTCTGCAACTAGAAACTCAACAACTAGAGTCTCCGCAACTCAACAATTAGAAACTCCACAACTGGAAAATCCACAACTAGATACTCCACAACTAGAAAATCTACAACTAGAAACTCCACAACTATAGACTCCACAACTTGAAACTCCACAAGTTTAAACTCCACAACTTGAGACTCCACAACTAGAAACTCCACAACTAGAAACTCCGCAACAGGAGACTCTACAACTAGAAACTCCACAACTTGAAACTCGAAAACTAGAAACTCCACAACTAGAAACTTCACAACTAGAAACTCCGCAACTAGAGACTCCACAACTAGAAACTTCACAACTTGAAACTCCTCAAATAGAAACTCCACAACCAGAAACTCCACAACTAGAAACTCCGCAACTAGAAACTCCGCAACTAGAGACTCCACAACTAGAAACCCCACAACTAGAAACTCCACATCTTCAAACTCTATTAAAACAGACTCGGCAACTAGAAATTCCATATCTAGAAACTCCACAACTAGAAACTGCAAAACTAGAGACTTCACAACTAGAAACTCAACAACTAGAAACTCCACAACTAAAAACTCCACAACTGGAAACTCCACAACTTGAGACTCCGCAACTTGAAAATTCACAACTAGAAACTCCGCTAATAAAAACTCCGCAACTAGAAACTCCGCAACTAAAAACTCCACAACTTAAAACTCCACAACTAGATACTCCACAACTGGAAACTCCACAACTAGATACTTCACAACGGGAAACTCAACAACTAGATACTCCACAACTGGAAACTCCACAACTAGAAACTCCACAACTAGAGACTCCACAACTCGAAACTCCTCAACTAGAAACTCCACGACTAGAAACTCCACAACCAGAAACTCCGCAACTCCACAACTAGAAACTCCACAACTGGAAACTCCACAACTAGATACTCTGCAACTAGAAACTCCACAACTAGAGACTCCACAACTTGAAACTCCACAACTTTAAGCTCCACAACTTGAGACTCCACAACTAGAAACTGCGCAACTTGAAACTCCGCAGCTTGACACTCCGCAACTGGAAATTCCACAACTATGGACTCCGCCACTAGAAACTCCACAGCTAGAAACTCCACAACTGGAAACTCCACAAGATACTCAACAACTGGAAACTCGGCAACTAGAAACTCTACGACTAGAGACTCCACAACTTGAAACTCCACAACTAGAAACTCCACAACCAGAGACTCCACAGCTTCACAACTAGAAACTCCACAACTGGAAACTCCACAACTAGATACTCTGCAACTAGAAACTCCACAACTAGAGACTCCACAACTTGAAACTCCACAACTTGAAACTCCACAACTTGAGACTCCACAACTAGAAACTCCACAACTTGAAACTCCGCAGCTTGAGACTCCGCAACTAGAAACTCCACAACTAGGGACTCCGCAACTAGAAACTCCACAACTAGAAACTCCACAACTGGAAACTCCACAACTAGAAACTCCACAGCTTGAGACTCCGCAACTTGAAACTCCACAACTTGAAACTTCGCAACTAGAAACTCCGCAACTAGGGACTCCACAACTAGAAACTCCACAACTAGAAACTCCACAACTCGAAACTCCACTACTAGATACTCCACAACTGGAAACTCGACAACTAGAAACTCCACATCTAGAGACTCCACAATTTGAAACTCCACAACTAGAGACTCTGCAACTAGAAACTCAACAACTAGATACTCCGCAACTGAACAACTAGAAACTCCACAACTGGAAAATCCACAACTAGATACTCCACAACTAGAAAATCTACAACTAGAAACTCCACAACTATAGACTCCACAACTTGAAACTCCACAAGTTTAAACTTCACAACTTGAGACTCCACAAGTAGAAACTCCACAACTAGAAACTCCACAACTGGAAACTCCCCAACTAGAAACTCCGCAAGTAGAAACTCCGCAACAAGAGACTCTACAACTAGAAACTCCACAACTAGAAACTTCAATACTAGAAACTCCACAACTAGAAACTTCACAACTAGAAACTCCGCAACTAGAGACTCCACAACTAGAAACTCCACAACTTGAAACTCCACAACTAGAAACTCCACAACCAGAAACTCCACAACTAGAAACTCCGCAACTAGAAACTCCACAAATAGAGACTCGGCAACTAGAAATTTCATATCTAGAAACTCCACAACAAGAAAGTGTAAAACTAGACTTCACAACTAGAAACTCAACAACTAGAAACTCCACAACTAAAAACTCCACAACTGGAAACTCCACAACTTGAGACTCCGCAACTTGAAACTCCACAACAATAAACTCCGCTATTAAAAACTCCGCAACTAGAAACTCCGCAACTAGAAACTCCACAATTGAAACTCCACAACTAGATACTCCACGACTGGAAACTCCACAACTAGATACTTCACAAATGGAAACTCCACAACTAGATACTCCACAACTGGAAACTCCACAACTAGAAACTCCACAACTAGAGACTCCACAACTCGAAACTCCACAACTAGAAACTCCACAACTAGAAACTCCACAACTGGAAACTCCACAACTAGATACTCCGCAACTAGAAACTCCACAACTAGAGACTCCACAACTTGAAACTCCAAAACTAGAAACTCCACAACTAGAAACTCTGCAACTAGAGACTCCACAACTAGAAACTCCACAACTAGAAACTCCACAACTAGAAACTCCACAACTAGAAACTCCACAACTAGAAACTCCACAACTAGAGATTCCGCAACTAGAAACTCTACAACCAGAGACTCCGCAACTAGAAACTCCGCAGCTAGAAACTCCACAAATAGAAACTCCGCAACTAGAAACTCCGCAGCTAGAAACTACACAACTAGAGACTCCACAAATAGAAACTCCACAACTAGAAACTCCACAACTGGAAACTCCCCAACTAGAAACTCCGCAACTAGAAACTCCGCAACAGGAGACTCTACAACTAGAAACTCCACAACTAGAAACTCCAAAACTAGAAACTCCACAACTCGAAACTCCCCAACTGGAAACTCAACAACTAGACACTCCACAACTAAAAACTCTTCAACTTGAAACTCCTCAACTAGAAACTCCACAACTAGAAACTCCACAAAAGAGACTCCGCGACTTCACAATTAGAAACTCCACAACTGGAAACTCCACAAATAGATACTCTGCAACTAGAAGCTCCACAACTAGAGACTCCACAACTTGAAACTCCACAACTTGAAACTCCACAACTTGAGACTCCACAACTAGAAACTCCACAACTTGAAACTCCGCAGCTTGAGACTCCGCAACTAGAAACTCCACAACTAGGGACTCCGCAACTAGAAACTCCACAACTAGAAACTCCACAACTGGAAACTCCACAACTAGAAACTCCACAGCTTGAGACTCCGCTACTTGAAACTCCACAACTTGAAACTTCGCAACTAGAAACTCCGCAACTAGGGACTCCACAACTAGAAACTCCACAACTAGAAACTCCACAACTCGAAACTCCACTACTAGATACTCCACAACTGGAAACTCGACAACTAGAAACTCCACATCTAGAGACTCCACAATTTGAAACTCCACAACTAGAGACTCTGCAACTAGAAACTCAACAACTAGATACTCCGCAACTGAACAACTAGAAACTCCACAACTGGAAAATCCACAACTAGATACTCCACAACTAGAAAATCTACAACTAGAAACTCTACAACTATAGACTCCACAACTTGAAACTCCACAAGTTTAAACTCCACAACTTGAGACTCCACAAGTAGAAACTCCACAACTAGAAACTCCACAACTGGAAACTCCCCAACTAGAAACTCCGCAAGTACAAACTCCGCAACAGGAGACTCTACAACTAGAAACTCCACAACTAGAAACTTCAAAACTAGAAACTCCACAACTAGAAACTTCACAACTAGAAACTCCGCAACTAGAGACTCCACAACTAGAAACTCCACAACTTGAAACTCCACAACTAGAAACTCCACAACCAGAAACTCCACAACTAGAAACTCCGCAACTAGAAACTCCACAAATAGAGACTCGGCAACTAGAAATTTCATATCTAGAAACTCCACAACAAGAAAGTGTAAAACTAGACTTCACAACTAGAAACTCAACAACTAGAAACTCCACAACTAAAAACTCCACAACTGGAAACTCCACAACTTGAGACTCCGCAACTTGAAACTCCACAACAATAAACTCCGCTATTAAAAACTCCGCAACTAGAAACTCCGCAACTAGAAACTCCACAATTGAAACTCCACAACTAGATACTCCACGACTGGAAACTCCACAACTAGATACTTCACAAATGGAAACTCCACAACTAGATACTCCACAACTGGAAACTCCACAACTAGAAACTCCACAACTAGAGACTCCACAACTCGAAACTCCACAACTAGAAACTCCACAACTAGAAACTCCACAACTGGAAACTCCACAACTAGATACTCCGCAACTAGAAACTCCACAACTAGAGACTCCACAACTTGAAACTCCACAACTAGAAACTCCACAACTAGAAACTCTGCAACTAGAGACTCCACAACTAGAAACTCCACAACTAGAAACTCCACAACTAGAAACTCCACAACTAGAAACTCCACAACTAGAAACTCCACAACTAGAGATTCCGCAACTAGATACTCTACAACCAGAGACTCCGCAACTAGAAACTCCGCAGCTAGAAACTACACAAATAGAAACTCCGCAACTAGAAACTCCGCAGCTAGAAACTACACAACTAGAGACTCCACAAATAGAAACTCCACAACTAGAAACTCCACAACTGGAAACTCCCCAACTAGAAACTCCGCAACAGGAGACTCTACAACTAGAAACTCCACAACTAGAAACTCCAAAACTAGAAACTCCACAACTCGAAACTCCACAACTGGAAACTCCACAACTAGACACTCCACAACTAAAAACTCTTCAACTTGAAACTCCTCAACTAGAAACTCCACAACTAGAAACTCCACAAAAGAGACTCCGCGACTTCACAATTAGAAACTCCACAACTGGAAACTCCACAAATAGATACTCTGCAACTAGAAACTCCACAACTAGAGACTCCACAACTTGAAACTCCACAACTTGAAACTCCACAACTTGAGACTCCACAACTAGAAACTCCACAACTTGAAACTCCGCAGCTTGACACTCCGCAACTGGAAATTCCACAACTATGGACTCCGCCACTAGAAACTCCACAGCTAGAAACTCCACAACTGGAAACTCCACAAGATACTCAACAACTGGAAACTCGGCAACTAGAAACTCTACGACTAGAGACTCCACAACTTGAAACTCCACAACTAGAAACTCCACAACCAGAGACTCCACAGCTTCACAACTAGAAACTCCACAACTGGAAACTCCACAACTAGATACTCTGCAACTAGAAACTCCACAACTAGAGACTCCACAACTTGAAACTCCACAACTTGAAACTCCACAACTTGAGACTCCACAACTAGAAACTCCACAACTTGAAACTCCGCAGCTTGAGACTCCGCAACTAGAAACTCCACAACTAGGGACTCCGCAACTAGAAACTCCACAACTAGAAACTCCACAACTGGAAACTCCACAACTAGAAACTCCACAGCTTGAGACTCCGCAACTTGAAACTCCACAACTTGAAACTTCGCAACTAGAAACTCCGCAACTAGGGACTCCACAACTAGAAACTCCACAACTAGAAACTCCACAACTCGAAACTCCACTACTAGATACTCCACAACTGGAAACTCGACAACTAGAAACTCCACATCTAGAGACTCCACAATTTGAAACTCCACAACTAGAGACTCTGCAACTAGAAACTCAACAACTAGATACTCCGCAACTGAACAACTAGAAACTCCACAACTGGAAAATCCACAACTAGATACTCCACAACTAGAAAATCTACAACTAGAAACTCCACAACTATAGACTCCACAACTTGAAACTCCACAAGTTTAAACTTCACAACTTGAGACTCCACAAGTAGAAACTCCACAACTAGAAACTCCACAACTGGAAACTCCCCAACTAGAAACTCCGCAAGTAGAAACTCCGCAACAGGAGACTCTACAACTAGAAACTCCACAACTAGAAACTTCAATACTAGAAACTCCACAACTAGAAACTTCACAACTAGAAACTCCGCAACTAGAGACTCCACAACTAGAAACTCCACAACTTGAAACTCCACAACTAGAAACTCCACAACCAGAAACTCCACAACTAGAAACTCCGCAACTAGAAACTCCACAAATAGAGACTCGGCAACTAGAAATTTCATATCTAGAAACTCCACAACAAGAAAGTGTAAAACTAGACTTCACAACTAGAAACTCAACAACTAGAAACTCCACAACTAAAAACTCCACAACTGGAAACTCCACAACTTGAGACTCCGCAACTTGAAACTCCACAACAATAAACTCCGCTATTAAAAACTCCGCAACTAGAAACTCCGCAACTAGAAACTCCACAATTGAAACTCCACAACTAGATACTCCACGACTGGAAACTCCACAACTAGATACTTCACAAATGGAAACTCCACAACTAGATACTCCACAACTGGAAACTCCACAACTAGAAACTCCACAACTAGAGACTCCACAACTCGAAACTCCACAACTAGAAACTCCACAACTAGAAACTCCACAACTGGAAACTCCACAACTAGATACTCCGCAACTAGAAACTCCACAACTAGAGACTCCACAACTTGAAACTCCAAAACTAGAAACTCCACAACTAGAAACTCTGCAACTAGAGACTCCACAACTAGAAACTCCACAACTAGAAACTCCACAACTAGAAACTCCACAACTAGAAACTCCACAACTAGAAACTCCACAACTAGAGATTCCGCAACTAGAAACTCTACAACCAGAGACTCCGCAACTAGAAACTCCGCAGCTAGAAACTCCACAAATAGAAACTCCGCAACTAGAAACTCCGCAGCTAGAAACTACACAACTAGAGACTCCACAAATAGAAACTCCACAACTAGAAACTCCACAACTGGAAACTCCCCAACTAGAAACTCCGCAACTAGAAACTCCGCAACAGGAGACTCTGACTCTACAACTAGAAACTCCACAACTAGAAACTCCAAAACTAGAAACTCCACAACTCGAAACTCCACAACTGGAAACTCAACAACTAGACACTCCACAACTAAAAACTCTTCAACTTGAAACTCCTCAACTAGAAACTCCACAACTAGAAACTCCACAAAAGAGACTCCGCGACTTCACAATTAGAAACTCCACAACTGGAAACTCCACAAATAGATACTCTGCAACTAGAAGCTCCACAACTAGAGACTCCACAACTTGAAACTCCACAACTTGAAACTCCACAACTTGAGACTCCACAACTAGAAACTCCACAACTTGAAACTCCGCAGCTTGAGACTCCGCCACTAGAAACTCCACAACTAGGGACTCCGCAACTAGAAACTCCACAACTAGAAACTCCACAACTGGAAACTCCACAACTAGAAACTCCACAGCTTGAGACTCCGCAACTTGAAACTCCACAACTTGAAACTTCGCAACTAGAAACTCCGCAACTAGGGACTCCACAACTAGAAACTCCACAACTAGAAACTCCACAACTCGAAACTCCACTACTAGATACTCCACAACTGGAAACTCGACAACTAGAAACTCCACATCTAGAGACTCCACAATTTGAAACTCCACAACTAGAGACTCTGCAACTAGAAACTCAACAACTAGATACTCCGCAACTGAACAACTAGAAACTCCACAACTGGAAAATCCACAACTAGATACTCCACAACTAGAAAATCTACAACTAGAAACTCTACAACTATAGACTCCACAACTTGAAACTCCACAAGTTTAAACTCCACAACTTGAGACTCCACAAGTAGAAACTCCACAACTAGAAACACCACAACTGGAAACTCCCCAACTAGAAACTCCGCAAGTAGAAACTCCGCAACAGGAGACTCTACAACTAGAAACTCCACAACTAGAAACTTCAAAACTAGAAACTCCACAACTAGAAACTTCACAACTAGAAACTCCGCAACTAGAGACTCCACAACTAGAAACTCCACAACTTGAAACTCCACAACTAGAAACTCCACAACCAGAAACTCCACAACTAGAAACTCCGCAACTAGAAACTCCACAAATAGAGACTCGGCAACTAGAAATTTCATATCTAGAAACTCCACAACAAGAAAGTGTAAAACTAGACTTCACAACTAGAAACTCAACAACTAGAAACTCCACAACTAAAAACTCCACAACTGGAAACTCCACAACTTGAGACTCCGCAACTTGAAACTCCACAACAATAAACTCCGCTATTAAAAACTCCGCAACTAGAAACTCCGCAACTAGAAACTCCACAATTGAAACTCCACAACTAGATACTCCACGACTGGAAACTCCACAACTAGATACTTCACAAATGGAAACTCCACAACTAGATACTCCACAACTGGAAACTCCACAACTAGAAACTCCACAACTAGAGACTCCACAACTCGAAACTCCACAACTAGAAACTCCACAACTAGAAACTCCACAACTGGAAACTCCACAACTAGATACTCCGCAACTAGAAACTCCACAACTAGAGACTCCACAACTTGAAACTCCACAACTAGAAACTCCACAACTAGAAACTCTGCAACTAGAGACTCCACAACTAGAAACTCCACAACTAGAAACTCCACAACTAGAAACTCCACAACTAGAAACTCCACAACTAGAAACTCCACAACTAGAGATTCCGCAACTAGAAACTCTACAACCAGAGACTCCGCAACTAGAAACTCCGCAGCTAGAAACTACACAAATAGAAACTCCGCAACTAGAAACTCCGCAGCTAGAAACTACACAACTAGAGACTCCACAAATAGAAACTCCACAACTAGAAACTCCACAACTGGAAACTCCCCAACTAGAAACTCCGCAACAGGAGACTCTACAACTAGAAACTCCACAACTAGAAACTCCAAAACTAGAAACTCCACAACTCGAAACTCCACAACTGGAAACTCCACAACTAGACACTCCACAACTAAAAACTCTTCAACTTGAAACTCCTCAACTAGAAACTCCACAACTAGAAACTCCACAAAAGAGACTCCGCGACTTCACAATTAGAAACTCCACAACTGGAAACTCCACAAATAGATACTCTGCAACTAGAAACTCCACAACTAGAGACTCCACAACTTGAAACTCCACAACTTTAAACTCCATAACTTGAGACTCCACACCTAGAAACTCCACAACTAGAAACTCCACAACTGGAAACTCCACAACTAGAAACTCCACAGCTTGAGACTCCGCAACTTGAAACTGCACAACTTGAAACTTCGCAACTAGAAACTCCGCAACTAGGGACTCCACAAATAGAAACTCCACAACTAGAAACTCCACAACTCGAAACTCCACTACTAGATACTCCACAACTGGAAACTCGACAACTAGAAACTCCACATCTAGAGACTCCACAATTTGAAACTCCACAACTAGAGACTCTGCAACTAGAAACTCAACAACTAGATACTCCGCAGCTGAACAACTAGAAACTCCACAACTGGAAAATCCACAACTAGATACTCCACAACTAGAAAATCTACAACTAGAAACTCCACAACTATAGACTCCACAACTTGAAACTCCACAAGTTTAAACTCCACAACTTGAGACTCCACAATTAGAAACTCCACAACTAGAAACTCCACAACTGGAAACTCCCCAACTAGAAACTCCGCAAGTAGAAACTCCGCAACAGGAGACTCTACAACTAGAAACTCCACAACTAGAAACTTCAAAACTAGAAACTCCACAACTAGAAACTTCACAACTAGAAACTCCACAACTAGAAACTCCACAACTGGAAACTCCCCAACTAGAAACTCCGCAACTAGAAACTCCGCAACAGGAGACTCTACAACTAGAAACTCCACAACTAGAAACTCCAAAACTAGAAACTCCACAACTCGAAACTCCACAACTGGAAACTCCACAACTAGACACTCCACAACTAAAAACTCTTCAACTTGAAACTCCTCAACTAGAAACTCCACAACTAGAAACTCCACAAAAGAGACTCCGCGACTTCACAATTAGAAACTCCACAACTGGAAACTCCACAAATAGATACTTTGCAACTAGAAACTCCACAACTCGAGAGTCCACAACTTGAAACTCCACAACTTTAAACTCCATAACTTGAGACTCCACACCTAGAAACTCCACAACTTGAAACTCCACAGCTTGAGACTCCGCAACTAGAAACTCCACAACTAGGGACTCCACAACTGGAAACTCCACTACTAGATACTCCACAACTGAAAACTCGGCAACTAGAAACTCCACAACTAGAGACTCCACAACTTGAAACTCCACAACTAGAGACTCTGCAACTAGAAACTCCACAACTCGAAACTCCACAACTGGAAACTCCACAACGAGACACTCCACAACAAAAAACTCTTCAACTAGAAACTCCTAAACTAGAGACTCCACAACTAGAGAATCTACTACTAGAGACTTCAAACTAGAAACTCAACAACTAGAAACTCCACAACTAAAAACTCAACAACTAGAAACTCCCCAGCTTGAGACTCCGCAACTTCAAACTCCACAACTAGAAACTCCGCAACTAGAAACTCCACAACAAGGGACTCCACAACTAGAAACTCCACAACTAGAAACTTCACAACTCGAAACTCCACTACTAGATACTCCACAACTGGAAACTCGACAACTAGAAACTCCACATCTAGAGACTCCACAACTTGAAACTCCACAACTAGAGACTCTGCAACTAGAAACTCAACAACTAGAGTCTCCGCAACTCAACAATTAGAAACTCCACAACTGGAAAATCCACAACTAGATACTCCACAACTAGAAAATCTACAACTAGAAACTCCACAACTATAGACTCCACAACTTGAAACTCCACAAGTTTAAACTCCACAAATTGAGACTCCACAACTAGAAACTCCACAACTAGAAACTCCACAACTGGGAACTCCCCAACTAGAAACTCCGCAACTAGAAACTCCGCAACAGGAGACTCTACAACTAGAAACTCCACAACTAGAAACTCGAAAACTAGAAACTCCACAACTAGAAACTTCACAACTAGAAACTCCGCAACTAGAGACTCCACAACTAGAAACTTCACAACTTGAAACTCCTCAAATAGAAACTCCACAACCAGAAACTCCACAACTAGAAACTCCGCAACTAGAAACTCCGCAACTAGAGACTCCACAACTAGAAACCCCACAACTAGAAACTCCACAACTTCAAACTCTATTAAAACAGACTCGGCAACTAGAAATTCCATATCTAGAAACTCCACAACTAGAAACTGCAAAACTAGAGACTTCACAACTAGAAACTCAACAACTAGAAACTCCACAACTAAAAACTCCACAACTGGAAACTCCACAACTTGAGACTCCGCAACTTGAAAATTCACAACTAGAAACTCCGCTATTAAAAACTCCGCAACTAGAAACTCCGCAACTAAAAACTCCACAACTTAAAACTCCACAACTAGATACTCCACAACTGGAAACTCCACAAGTAGATACTTCACAACGGGAAACTCAACAACTAGATACTCCACAATTGGAAACTCCACAACTAGAAACTCCACAACTAGCGACTCCACAACTCGAAACTCCTCAACTAGAAACTCCACGACTAGAAACTCCACAACCAGAAACTCCGCAACTCCACAACTAGAAACTCCACAACTGGAAACTCCACAACTAGATACTCTGCAACTAGAACCTCCACAACTAGAGACTCCACAACTTGAAACTCCACAACTTTAAGCTCCACAACTTGAGACTCCACAACTAGAAACTGCGCAACTTGAAACTCCGCAGCTTGACACTCCGCAACTGGAAATTCCACAACTATGGACTCCGCCACTAGAAACTCCACAGCTAGAAACTCCACAACTGGAAACTCCACTACAAGATACTCCACAACTGGAAACTCGGCAACTAGAAACTCTACGACTAGAGACTCCACAACTTGAAACTCCACAACTAGAAACTCCACAACCAGAGACTCCACAGCTTCACAACTAGAAACTCCACAACTGGAAACTCCACAACTAGATACTCTGCAACTAGAAACTCCACAACTAGAGACTCCACAACTTGAAACTCCACAACTTGAAACTCCACAACTTGAGACTCCACAACTAGAAACTCCACAACTTGAAACTCCGCAGCTTGAGACTCCGCAACTAGAAACTCCACAACTAGGGACTCCGCAACTAGAAACTCCACAACTAGAAACTCCACAACTGGAAACTCCACAACTAGAAACTCCACAGCTTGAGACTCCGCAACTTGAAACTCCACAACTTGAAACTTCGCAACTAGAAACTCCGCAACTAGGGACTCCACAACTAGAAACTCCACAACTCGAAACTCCACTACTAGATACTCCACAACTGGAAACTCGACAACTAGAAACTCCACATCTAGAGACTCCACAATTTGAAACTCCACAACTAGAGACTCTGCAACTAGAAACTCAACAACTAGATACTCCGCAACTGAACAACTAGAAACTCCACAACTGGAAAATCCACAACTAGATACTCCACAACTAGAAAATCTACAACTAGAAACTCCACAACTATAGACTCCACAACTTGAAACTCCACAAGTTTAAACTCCACAACTTGAGACTCCACAAGTAGAAACTCCACAACTAGAAACTCCACAACTGGAAACTCCCCAACTAGAAACTCCGCAAGTAGAAACTCCGCAACAGGAGACTCTACAACTAGAAACTCCACAACTAGAAACTTCAAAACTAGAAACTCCACAACTAGAAACTTCACAACTAGAAACTCCGCAACTAGAGACTCCACAACTAGAAACTCCACAACTTGAAACTCCACAACTAGAAACTCCACAACCAGAAACTCCACAACTAGAAACTCCGCAACTAGAAACTCCACAAATAGAGACTCGGCAACTAGAAATTTCATATCTAGAAACTCCACAACAAGAAACTGTAAAACTAGACTTCACAACTAGAAACGCAACAACTAGAAACTCCACAACTAAAAACTCCACAACTGGAAACTCCACAACTTGAGACTCCGCAACTTGAAACTCCACAACAATAAACTCCGCTATTAAAAACTCCGCAACTAGAAACTCCGCAACTAGAAACTCCACAATTGAAACTCCACAACTAGATACTCCACAACTGGAAACTCCACAACTAGATACTTCACAAATGGAAACTCCACAACTAGATACTCCACAACTGGAAACTCCACAACTAGAAACTCCACAACTAGAGACTCCACAACTCAAAACTCCACAACTAGAAACTCCACAACTAGAAACTGCGCAACTTGAAACTCCGCAGCTTGACACTCCGCAACTGGAAATTCCACAACTATGGACTCCGCCACTAGAAACTCCACAGCTAGAAACTCCACAACTGGAAACTCCACTACAAGATACTCCACAACTGGAAACTCGGCAACTAGAAACTCTACGACTAGAGACTCCACAACTTGAAACTCCACAACTAGAAACTCCACAACCAGAGACTCCACAGCTTCACAACTAGAAACTCCACAACTGGAAACTCCACAACTAGATACTCTGCAACTAGAAACTCCACAACTAGAGACTCCACAACTTGAAACTCCACAACTTGAAACTCCACAACTTGAGACTCCACAACTAGAAACTCCACAACTTGAAACTCCGCAGCTTGAGACTCCGCAACTAGAAACTCCACAACTAGGGACTCCGCAACTAGAAACTCCACAACTAGAAACTCCACAACTGGAAACTCCACAACTAGAAACTCCACAGCTTGAGACTCCGCAACTTGAAACTCCACAACTTGAAACTTCGCAACTAGAAACTCCGCAACTAGGGACTCCACAACTAGAAACTCCACAACTCGAAACTCCACTACTAGATACTCCACAACTGGAAACTCGACAACTAGAAACTCCACATCTAGAGACTCCACAATTTGAAACTCCACAACTAGAGACTCTGCAACTAGAAACTCAACAACTAGATACTCCGCAACTGAACAACTAGAAACTCCACAACTGGAAAATCCACAACTAGATACTCCACAACTAGAAAATCTACAACTAGAAACTCCACAACTATAGACTCCACAACTTGAAACTCCACAAGTTTAAACTCCACAACTTGAGACTCCACAAGTAGAAACTCCACAACTAGAAACTCCACAACTGGAAACTCCCCAACTAGAAACTCCGCAAGTAGAAACTCCGCAACAGGAGACTCTACAACTAGAAACTCCACAACTAGAAACTTCAAAACTAGAAACTCCACAACTAGAAACTTCACAACTAGAAACTCCGCAACTAGAGACTCCACAACTAGAAACTCCACAACTTGAAACTCCACAACTAGAAACTCCACAACCAGAAACTCCACAACTAGAAACTCCGCAACTAGAAACTCCACAAATAGAGACTCGGCAACTAGAAATTTCATATCTAGAAACTCCACAACAAGAAACTGTAAAACTAGACTTCACAACTAGAAACGCAACAACTAGAAACTCCACAACTAAAAACTCCACAACTGGAAACTCCACAACTTGAGACTCCGCAACTTGAAACTCCACAACAATAAACTCCGCTATTAAAAACTCCGCAACTAGAAACTCCGCAACTAGAAACTCCACAATTGAAACTCCACAACTAGATACTCCACAACTGGAAACTCCACAACTAGATACTTCACAAATGGAAACTCCACAACTAGATACTCCACAACTGGAAACTCCACAACTAGAAACTCCACAACTAGAGACTCCACAACTCAAAACTCCACAACTAGAAACTCCACAACTAGAAACTGCGCAACTTGAAACTCCGCAGCTTGACACTCCGCAACTGGAAATTCCACAACTATGGACTCCGCCACTAGAAACTCCACAGCTAGAAACTCCACAACTGGAAACTCCACTACAAGATACTCCACAACTGGAAACTCGGCAACTAGAAACTCTACGACTAGAGACTCCACAACTTGAAACTCCACAACTAGAAACTCCACAACCAGAGACTCCACAGCTTCACAACTAGAAACTCCACAACTGGAAACTCCACAACTAGATACTCTGCAACTAGAAACTCCACAACTAGAGACTCCACAACTTGAAACTCCACAACTTGAAACTCCACAACTTGAGACTCCACAACTAGAAACTCCACAACTTGAAACTCCGCAGCTTGAGACTCCGCAACTAGAAACTCCACAACTAGGGACTCCGCAACTAGAAACTCCACAACTAGAAACTCCACAACTAGAAACTCCACAACTAGAAACTCCACAGCTTGAGACTCCGCAACTTGAAACTCCACAACTTGAAACTTCGCAACTAGAAACTCCGCAACTAGGGACTCCACAACTAGAAACTCCACAACTAGAAACTCCACAACTCGAAACTCCACTACTAGATACTCCACAACTGGAAACTCGACAACTAGAAACTCCACATCTAGAGACTCCACAACTTGAAACTCCACAACTAGAGACTCTGCAACTAGAAACTCAACAACTAGAGTCTCCGCAACTCAACAATTAGAAACTCCACAACTGGAAAATCCACAACTAGATACTCCACAACTAGAAAATCTACAACTAGAAACTCCACAACTATAGACTCCACAACTTGAAACTCCACAAGTTTAAACTCCACAACTTGAGACTCCACAACTAGAAACTCCACAACTAGAAACTCCACAACTGGGAACTCCCCAACTAGAAACTCCGCAACTAGAAACTCCGCAACAGGAGACTCTACAACTAGAAACTCCACAACTTGAAACTCGAAAACTAGAAACTCCACAACTAGAAACTTCACAACTAGAAACTCCGCAACTAGAGACTCCACAACTAGAAACTTCACAACTGGAAACTCCACAACTTGAGACTCCGCAACTTGAAAATTCACAACTAGAAACTCCGCTATTAAAAACTCCGCAACTAGAAACTCCGCAACTAAAAACTCCACAACTTAAAACTCCACAACTAGATACTCCACAACTGGAAACTCCACAACTAGATACTTCACAACGGGAAACTCAACAACTAGATACTCCACAATTGGAAACTCCACAACTAGAAACTCCACAACTAGCGACTCCACAACTCGAAACTCCTCAACTAGAAACTCCACGACTAGAAACTCCACAACCAGAAACTCCGCAACTCCACAACTAGAAACTCCACAACTGGAAACTCCACAACTAGATACTCTGCAACTAGAAACTCCACAACTAGAGACTCCACAACTTGAAACTCCACAACTTTAAGCTCCACAACTTGAGACTCCACAACTAGAAACTGCGCAACTTGAAACTCCGCAGCTTGACACTCCGCAACTGGAAATTCCACAACTATGGACTCCGCCACTAGAAACTCCACAGCTAGAAACTCCACAACTGGAAACTCCACTACAAGATACTCCACAACTGGAAACTCGGCAACTAGAAACTCTACGACTAGAGACTCCACAACTTGAAACTCCACAACTAGAAACTCCACAACCAGAGACTCCACAGCTTCACAACTAGAAACTCCACAACTGGAAACTCCACAACTAGATACTCTGCAACTAGAAACTCCACAACTAGAGACTCCACAACTTGAAACTCCACAACTTGAAACTCCACAACTTGAGACTCCACAACTAGAAACTCCACAACTTGAAACTCCGCAGCTTGAGACTCCGCAACTAGAAACTCCACAACTAGGGACTCCGCAACTAGAAACTCCACAACTAGAAACTCCACAACTGGAAACTCCACAACTAGAAACTCCACAGCTTGAGACTCCGCAACTTGAAACTCCACAACTTGAAACTTCGCAACTAGAAACTCCGCAACTAGGGACTCCACAACTAGAAACTCCACAACTAGAAACTCCACAACTCGAAACTCCACTACTAGATACTCCACAACTGGAAACTCGACAACTAGAAACTCCACATCTAGAGACTCCACAATTTGAAACTCCACAACTAGAGACTCTGCAACTAGAAACTCAACAACTAGATACTCCGCAACTGAACAACTAGAAACTCCACAACTGGAAAATCCACAACTAGATACTCCACAACTAGAAAATCTACAACTAGAAACTCCACAACTATAGACTCCACAACTTGAAACTCCACAAGTTTAAACTCCACAACTTGAGACTCCACAAGTAGAAACTCCACAACTAGAAACTCCACAACTGGAAACTCCCCAACTAGAAACTCCGCAAGTAGAAACTCCGCAACAGGAGACTCTACAACTAGAAACTCCACAACTAGAAACTTCAAAACTAGAAACTCCACAACTAGAAACTTCACAACTAGAAACTCCGCAACTAGAGACTCCACAACTAGAAACTCCACGACTTGAAACTCCACAACTAGAAACTCCACAACCAGAAACTCCACAACTAGAAACTCCGCAACTAGAAACTCCACAAATAGAGACTCGGCAACTAGAAATTTCATATCTAGAAACTCCACAACAAGAAACTGTAAAACTAGACTTCACAACTAGAAACTCAACAACTAGAAACTCCACAACTAAAAACTCCACAACTGGAAACTCCACAACTTGAGACTCCTCAACTTGAAACTCCACAACAATAAACTCCGCTATTAAAAACTCCGCAACTAGAAACTCCGCAACTAGAAACTCCACAATTGAAACTCCACAACTAGATACTCCACAACTGGAAACTCCACAACTAGATACTTCACAAATGGAAACTCCACAACTAGATACTCCACAACTGGAAACTCCACAACTAGAAACTCCACAACTAGAGACTCCACAACTCAAAACTCCACAACTAGAAACTCCACAACTAGAAACTGCGCAACTTGAAACTCCGCAGCTTGACACTCCGCAACTGGAAATTCCACAACTATGGACTCCGCCACTAGAAACTCCACAGCTAGAAACTCCACAACTGGAAACTCCACTACAAGATACTCCACAACTGGAAACTCGGCAACTAGAAACTCTACGACTAGAGACTCCACAACTTGAAACTCCACAACTAGAAACTCCACAACCAGAGACTCCACAGCTTCACAACTAGAAACTCCACAACTGGAAACTCCACAACTAGATACTCTGCAACTAGAAACTCCACAACTAGAGACTCCACAACTTGAAACTCCACAACTTGAAACTCCACAACTTGAGACTCCACAACTAGAAACTCCACAACTTGAAACTCCGCAGCTTGAGACTCCGCAACTAGAAACTCCACAACTAGGGACTCCGCAACTAGAAACTCCACAACTAGAAACTCCACAACTGGAAACTCCACAACTAGAAACTCCACAGCTTGAGACTCCGCAACTTGAAACTCCACAACTTGAAACTTCGCAACTAGAAACTCCGCAACTAGGGACTCCACAACTAGAAACTCCACAACTCGAAACTCCACTACTAGATACTCCACAACTGGAAACTCGACAACTAGAAACTCCACATCTAGAGACTCCACAATTTGAAACTCCACAACTAGAGACTCTGCAACTAGAAACTCAACAACTAGATACTCCGCAACTGAACAACTAGAAACTCCACAACTGGAAAATCCACAACTAGATACTCCACAACTAGAAAATCTACAACTAGAAACTCCACAACTATAGACTCCACAACTTGAAACTCCACAAGTTTAAACTCCACAACTTGAGACTCCACAAGTAGAAACTCCACAACTAGAAACTCCACAACTGGAAACTCCCCAACTAGAAACTCCGCAAGTAGAAACTCCGCAACAGGAGACTCTACAACTAGAAACTCCACAACTAGAAACTTCAAAACTAGAAACTCCACAACTAGAAACTTCACAACTAGAAACTCCGCAACTAGAGACTCCACAACTAGAAACTCCACAACTTGAAACTCCACAACTAGAAACTCCACAACCAGAAACTCCACAACTAGAAACTCCGCAACTAGAAACTCCACAAATAGAGACTCGGCAACTAGAAATTTCATATCTAGAAACTCCACAACAAGAAACTGTAAAACTAGACTTCACAACTAGAAACTCCACAACTAGAAACTCCACAACTAAAAACTCCACAACTGGAAACTCCACAACTTGAGACTCCGCAACTTGAAACTCCACAACAATAAACTCCGCTATTAAAAACTCCGCAACTAGAAACTCCGCAACTAGAAACTCCACAATTGAAACTCCACAACTAGATACTCCACAACTGGAAACTCCACAACTAGATACTTCACAAATGGAAACTCCACAACTAGATACTCCACAACTGGAAACTCCACAACTAGAAACTCCACAACTAGAGACTCCACAACTCAAAACTCCACAACTAGAAACTCCACAACTAGAAACTGCGCAACTTGAAACTCCGCAGCTTGACACTCCGCAACTGGAAATTCCACAACTATGGACTCCGCCACTAGAAACTCCACAGCTAGAAACTCCACAACTGGAAACTCCACTACAAGATACTCCACAACTGGAAACTCGGCAACTAGAAACTCTACGACTAGAGACTCCACAACTTGAAACTCCACAACTAGAAACTCCACAACCAGAGACTCCACAGCTTCACAACTAGAAACTCCACAACTGGAAACTCCACAACTAGATACTCTGCAACTAGAAACTCCACAACTAGAGACTCCACAACTTGAAACTCCACAACTTGAAACTCCACAACTTGAGACTCCACAACTAGAAACTCCACAACTTGAAACTCCGCAGCTTGAGACTCCGCAACTAGAAACTCCACAACTAGGGACTCCGCAACTAGAAACTCCACAACTAGAAACTCCACAACTAGAAACTCCACAACTAGAAACTCCACAGCTTGAGACTCCGCAACTTGAAACTCCACAACTTGAAACTTCGCAACTAGAAACTCCGCAACTAGGGACTCCACAACTAGAAACTCCACAACTAGAAACTCCACAACTCGAAACTCCACTACTAGATACTCCACAACTGGAAACTCGACAACTAGAAACTCCACATCTAGAGACTCCACAACTTGAAACTCCACAACTAGAGACTCTGCAACTAGAAACTCAACAACTAGAGTCTCCGCAACTCAACAATTAGAAACTCCACAACTGGAAAATCCACAACTAGATACTCCACAACTAGAAAATCTACAACTAGAAACTCCACAACTATAGACTCCACAACTTGAAACTCCACAAGTTTAAACTCCACAACTTGAGACTCCACAACTAGAAACTCCACAACTAGAAACTCCACAACTGGGAACTCCCCAACTAGAAACTCCGCAACTAGAAACTCCGCAACAGGAGACTCTACAACTAGAAACTCCACAACTTGAAACTCGAAAACTAGAAACTCCACAACTAGAAACTTCACAACTAGAAACTCCGCAACTAGAGACTCCACAACTAGAAACTTCACAACTGGAAACTCCACAACTTGAGACTCCGCAACTTGAAAATTCACAACTAGAAACTCCGCTATTAAAAACTCCGCAACTAGAAACTCCGCAACTAAAAACTCCACAACTTAAAACTCCACAACTAGATACTCCACAACTGGAAACTCCACAACTAGATACTTCACAACGGGAAACTCAACAACTAGATACTCCACAATTGGAAACTCCACAACTAGAAACTCCACAACTAGCGACTCCACAACTCGAAACTCCTCAACTAGAAACTCCACGACTAGAAACTCCACAACCAGAAACTCCGCAACTCCACAACTAGAAACTCCACAACTGGAAACTCCACAACTAGATACTCTGCAACTAGAAACTCCACAACTAGAGACTCCACAACTTGAAACTCCACAACTTTAAGCTCCACAACTTGAGACTCCACAACTAGAAACTGCGCAACTTGAAACTCCGCAGCTTGACACTCCGCAACTGGAAATTCCACAACTATGGACTCCGCCACTAGAAACTCCACAGCTAGAAACTCCACAACTGGAAACTCCACTACAAGATACTCCACAACTGGAAACTCGGCAACTAGAAACTCTACGACTAGAGACTCCACAACTTGAAACTCCACAACTAGAAACTCCACAACCAGAGACTCCACAGCTTCACAACTAGAAACTCCACAACTGGAAACTCCACAACTAGATACTCTGCAACTAGAAACTCCACAACTAGAGACTCCACAACTTGAAACTCCACAACTTGAAACTCCACAACTTGAGACTCCACAACTAGAAACTCCACAACTTGAAACTCCGCAGCTTGAGACTCCGCAACTAGAAACTCCACAACTAGGGACTCCGCAACTAGAAACTCCACAACTAGAAACTCCACAACTGGAAACTCCACAACTAGAAACTCCACAGCTTGAGACTCCGCAACTTGAAACTCCACAACTTGAAACTTCGCAACTAGAAACTCCGCAACTAGGGACTCCACAACTAGAAACTCCACAACTAGAAACTCCACAACTCGAAACTCCACTACTAGATACTCCACAACTGGAAACTCGACAACTAGAAACTCCACATCTAGAGACTCCACAATTTGAAACTCCACAACTAGAGACTCTGCAACTAGAAACTCAACAACTAGATACTCCGCAACTGAACAACTAGAAACTCCACAACTGGAAAATCCACAACTAGATACTCCACAACTAGAAAATCTACAACTAGAAACTCCACAACTATAGACTCCACAACTTGAAACTCCACAAGTTTAAACTCCACAACTTGAGACTCCACAAGTAGAAACTCCACAACTAGAAACTCCACAACTGGAAACTCCCCAACTAGAAACTCCGCAAGTAGAAACTCCGCAACAGGAGACTCTACAACTAGAAACTCCACAACTAGAAACTTCAAAACTAGAAACTCCACAACTAGAAACTTCACAACTAGAAACTCCGCAACTAGAGACTCCACAACTAGAAACTCCACGACTTGAAACTCCACAACTAGAAACTCCACAACCAGAAACTCCACAACTAGAAACTCCGCAACTAGAAACTCCACAAATAGAGACTCGGCAACTAGAAATTTCATATCTAGAAACTCCACAACAAGAAACTGTAAAACTAGACTTCACAACTAGAAACTCAACAACTAGAAACTCCACAACTAAAAACTCCACAACTGGAAACTCCACAACTTGAGACTCCTCAACTTGAAACTCCACAACAATAAACTCCGCTATTAAAAACTCCGCAACTAGAAACTCCGCAACTAGAAACTCCACAATTGAAACTCCACAACTAGATACTCCACAACTGGAAACTCCACAACTAGATACTTCACAAATGGAAACTCCACAACTAGATACTCCACAACTGGAAACTCCACAACTAGAAACTCCACAACTAGAGACTCCACAACTCAAAACTCCACAACTAGAAACTCCACAACTAGAAACTGCGCAACTTGAAACTCCGCAGCTTGACACTCCGCAACTGGAAATTCCACAACTATGGACTCCGCCACTAGAAACTCCACAGCTAGAAACTCCACAACTGGAAACTCCACTACAAGATACTCCACAACTGGAAACTCGGCAACTAGAAACTCTACGACTAGAGACTCCACAACTTGAAACTCCACAACTAGAAACTCCACAACCAGAGACTCCACAGCTTCACAACTAGAAACTCCACAACTGGAAACTCCACAACTAGATACTCTGCAACTAGAAACTCCACAACTAGAGACTCCACAACTTGAAACTCCACAACTTGAAACTCCACAACTTGAGACTCCACAACTAGAAACTCCACAACTTGAAACTCCGCAGCTTGAGACTCCGCAACTAGAAACTCCACAACTAGGGACTCCGCAACTAGAAACTCCACAACTAGAAACTCCACAACTGGAAACTCCACAACTAGAAACTCCACAGCTTGAGACTCCGCAACTTGAAACTCCACAACTTGAAACTTCGCAACTAGAAACTCCGCAACTAGGGACTCCACAACTAGAAACTCCACAACTAGAAACTCCACAACTCGAAACTCCACTACTAGATACTCCACAACTGGAAACTCGACAACTAGAAACTCCACATCTAGAGACTCCACAATTTGAAACTCCACAACTAGAGACTCTGCAACTAGAAACTCAACAACTAGATACTCCGCAACTGAACAACTAGAAACTCCACAACTGGAAAATCCACAACTAGATACTCCACAACTAGAAAATCTACAACTAGAAACTCCACAACTATAGACTCCACAACTTGAAACTCCACAAGTTTAAACTCCACAACTTGAGACTCCACAAGTAGAAACTCCACAACTAGAAACTCCACAACTGGAAACTCCCCAACTAGAGACTCCGCAAGTAGAAACTCCGCAACAGGAGACTCTACAACTAGAAACTCCACAACTAGAAACTTCAAAACTAGAAACTCCACAACTAGAAACTTCACAACTAGAAACTCCGCAACTAGAGACTCCACAACTAGAAACTCCACAACTTGAAACTCCACAACTAGAAACTCCACAACCAGAAACTCCACAACTAGAAACTCCGCAACTAGAAACTCCACAAATAGAGACTCGGCAACTAGAAATTTCATATCTAGAAACTCCACAACAAGAAACTGTAAAACTAGACTTCACAACTAGAAACTCAACAACTAGAAACTCCACAACTAAAAACTCCACAACTGGAAACTCCACAACTTGAGACTCCGCAACTTGAAACTCCACAACAGTAAACTCCGCTATTAAAAACTCCGCAACTAGAAACTCCGCAACTAGAAACTCCACAATTGAAACTCCACAACTAGATACTCCACAACTGGAAACTCCACAACTAGATACTTCACAAATGGAAACTCCACAACTGGAAACTCCACAACTAGATACTCCGCAACTAGAAACTCCACAACTAGAGACTGCACAACTTGAAACTCCACAACTAGAAACTCCACAACTAGAAACTCTGCAACTAGAGACTCCACAACTAGAAACTCCACAACTAGAAACTCCACAACTAGAAACTCCACAACTAGAAACTCCACAACTAGAGATTCCGCAACTAGAAACTCCACAACCAGAGACTCCGCAACTAGAAACTCCGCAGCTAGAAACTCCACAAATAGAAACTCCGCAACTAGAAACTCCGCAGCTAGAAACTACACAACTGGAAACTCCCCAACTAGAAACTCCGCAACTAGAAACTCCGCAACAGGAGACTCTACAACTAGAAACTCCACAACTAGAAACTCCAAAACTAGAAACTCCACAACTCGAAACTCCACAACTAGACACTCCACAACTAAAAACTCTTCAACTTGAAACTCCTCAACTAGAAACTCCACAACTAGAAACTCCACAAAAGAGACTCCGCGACTTCACAATTAGAAACTCCACAACTGGAAACTCCACAAATAGATACTCTGCAACTAGAAACTCCACAACTAGAGACTCCACAACTTGAAACTCCACAACTTTAAACTCCATAACTTGAGACTCCACACCTAGAAACTCCACAACTTGAAACTCCACAGCTTGAGACTCCGCAACTAGAAACTCCACAACTAGGGACTCCACAACTGGAAACTCCACTACTAGATACTCCACAACTGAAAACTCGGCAACTAGAAACTCCACAACTAGAGACTCCACAACTTGAAACTCAACAACTAGAGACTCTGCAACTAGAAACTCCACAACTCGAAACTCCACAACTGGAAACTCCACAACGAGACACTCCACAACAAAAAACTCTTCAACTAGAAACTCCTAAACTAGAGACTCCACAACTAGAGAATCTACAACTAGAGACTTCAAACTAGAAACTCAACAACTAGAAACTCCACAACTAAAAACTCAACAACTAGAAACTCCCCAGCTTGAGACTCCGCAACTTGAAACTCCACAACTAGAAACTCCGCAACTCGAAACTCCACTACTAGATACTCCACAACTGGAAACTCGACAACTAGAAACTCCACATCTAGAGACTCCACAACTTGAAACTCCACAACTAGAGACTCTGCAACTAGAAACTCAACAACTAGAGTCTCCGCAACTCAACAATTAGAAACTCCACAACTGGAAAATCCACAACTAGATACTCCACAACTAGAAAATCTACAACTAGAAACTCCACAACTATAGACTCCACAACTTGAAACTCCACAAGTTTAAACTCCACAACTTGAGACTCCACAACTAGAAACTCCACAACTAGAAACTCCACAACTGGGAACTCCCCAACTAGAAACTCCGCAACTAGAAACTCCGCAACAGGAGACTCTACAACTAGAAACTCGACAACTTGAAACTCGAAAACTAGAAACTCCACAACTAGAAACTTCACAACTAGAAACTCCGCAACTAGAGACTCCACAACTAGAAACTTCACAACTTGAAACTCCTCAAATAGAAACTCCACAACCAGAAACTCCACAACTAGAAACTCCGCAACTAGAAACTCCGCAACTAGAGACTCCACAACTAGAAACCCCACAACTAGAAACTCCACATCTTCAAACTCTATTAAAACAGACTCGGCAACTAGAAATTCCATATCTAGAAACTCCACAACTAGAAACTGCAAAACTAGAGACTTCACAACTAGAAACTCAACAACTAGAAACTCCACAACTAAAAACTCCACAACTGGAAACTCCACAACTTGAGACTCCGCAACTTGAAAATTCACAACTAGAAACTCCGCTAATAAAAACTCCGCAACTAGAAACTCCGCAACTAAAAACTCCACAACTTAAAACTCCACAACTAGATACTCCACAACTGGAAACTCCACAACTAGATACTTCACAACGGGAAACTCAACAACTAGATACTCCACAACTGGAAACTCCACAACTAGAAACTCCACAACTAGAGACTCCACAACTCGAAACTCCTCAACTAGAAACTCCACGACTAGAAACTCCACAACCAGAAACTCCGCAACTCCACAACTAGAAACTCCACAACTGGAAACTCCACAACTAGATACTCTGCAACTAGAAACTCCACAACTAGAGACTCCACAACTTGAAACTCCACAACTTTAAGCTCCACAACTTGAGACTCCACAACTAGAAACTGCGCAACTTGAAACTCCGCAGCTTGACACTCCGCAACTGGAAATTCCACAACTATGGACTCCGCCACTAGAAACTCCACAGCTAGAAACTCCACAACTGGAAACTCCACAAGATACTCAACAACTGGAAACTCGGCAACTAGAAACTCTACGACTAGAGACTCCACAACTTGAAACTCCACAACTAGAAACTCCACAACCAGAGAGTCCACAGCTTCACAACTAGAAACTCCACAACTGGAAACTCCACAACTAGATACTCTGCAACTAGAAACTCCACAACTAGAGACTCCACAACTTGAAACTCCACAACTTGAAACTCCACAACTTGAGACTCCACAACTAGAAACTCCACAACTTGAAACTCCGCAGCTTGAGACTCCGCAACTAGAAACTCCACAACTAGGGACTCCGCAACTAGAAACTCCACAACTAGAAACTCCACAACTGGAAACTCCACAACTAGAAACTCCACAGCTTGAGACTCCGCAACTTGAAACTCCACAACTTGAAACTTCGCAACTAGAAACTCCGCAACTAGGGACTCCACAACTAGACACTCCACAACTAGAAACTCCACAACTCGAAACTCCACTACTAGATACTCCACAACTGGAAACTCGACAACTAGAAACTCCACATCTAGAGACTCCACAATTTGAAACTCCACAACTAGAGACTCTGCAACTAGAAACTCAACAACTAGATACTCCGCAACTGAACAACTAGAAACTCCACAACTGGAAAATCCACAACTAGATACTCCACAACTAGAAAATCTACAACTAGAAACTCCACAACTATAGACTCCACAACTTGAAACTCCACAAGTTTAAACTCCACAACTTGAGACTCCACAAGTAGAAACTCCACAACTAGAAACTCCACAACTGGAAACTCCCCAACTAGAAACTCCGCAAGTAGAAACTCCGCAACAGGAGACTCTACAACTAGAAACTCCACAACTAGAAACTTCAAAACTAGAAACTCCACAACTAGAAACTTCACAACTAGAAACTCCGCAACTAGAGACTCCACAACTAGAAACTCCACAACTTGAAACTCCACAACTAGAAACTCCACAACCAGAAACTCCACAACTAGAAACTCCGCAACTAGAAACTCCACAAATAGAGACTCGGCAACTAGAAATTTCATATCTAGAAACTCCACAACAAGAAACTGTAAAACTAGACTTCACAACTAGAAACTCAACAACTAGAAACTCCACAACTAAAAACTCCACAACTGGAAACTCCACAACTTGAGACTCCGCAACTTGAAACTCCACAACAATAAACTCCGCTATTAAAAACTCCGCAACTAGAAACTCCGCAACTAGAAACTCCACAATTGAAACTCCACAACTAGATACTCCACAACTGGAAACTCCACAACTAGATACTTCACAAATGGAAACTCCACAACTAGATACTCCACAACTGGAAACTCCACAACTAGAAACTCCACAACTAGAGACTCCACAACTCAAAACTCCACAACTAGAAACTCCACAACTAGAAACTGCGCAACTTGAAACTCCGCAGCTTGACACTCCGCAACTGGAAATTCCACAACTATGGACTCCGCCACTAGAAACTCCACAGCTAGAAACTCCACAACTGGAATCTCCACTACAAGATACTCCACAACTGGAAACTCGGCAACTAGAAACTCTACGACTAGAGACTCCACAACTTGAAACTCCACAACTAGAAACTCCACAACCAGAGACTCCACAGCTTCACAACTAGAAACTCCACAACTGGAAACTCCACAACTAGATACTCTGCAACTAGAAACTCCACAACTAGAGACTCCACAACTTGAAACTCCACAACTTGAAACTCCACAACTTGAGACTCCACAACTAGAAACTCCACAACTTGAAACTCCGCAGCTTGAGACTCCGCAACTAGAAACTCCACAACTAGGGACTCCGCAACTAGAAACTCCACAACTAGAAACTCCACAACTAGAAACTCCACAACTAGAAACTCCACAGCTTGAGACTCCGCAACTTGAAACTCCACAACTTGAAACTTCGCAACTAGAAACTCCGCAACTAGGGACTCCACAACTAGAAACTCCACAACTAGAAACTCCACAACTCGAAACTCCACTACTAGATACTCCACAACTGGAAACTCGACAACTAGAAACTCCACATCTAGAGACTCCACAATTTGAAACTCCACAACTAGAGACTCTGCAACTAGAAACTCAACAACTAGATACTCCGCAACTGAACAACTAGAAACTCCACAACTGGAAAATCCACAACTAGATACTCCACAACTAGAAAATCTACAACTAGAAACTCCACAACTATAGACTCCACAACTTGAAACTCCACAAGTTTAAACTCCACAACTTGAGACTCCACAAGTAGAAACTCCACAACTAGAAACTCCACAACTGGAAACTCCACAACTAGAAACTTCAAAACTAGAAACTCCACAACTAGAAACTTCACAACTAGAAACTCCGCAACTAGAGACTCCACAACTAGAAACTCCACAACTTGAAACTCCACAACTAGAAACTCCACAACCAGAAACTCCACAACTAGAAACTCCGCAACTAGAAACTCCACAAATAGAGACTCGGCAACTAGAAATTTCATATCTAGAAACTCCACAACAAGAAACTGTAAAACTAGACTTCACAACTAGAAACTCAACAACTAGAAACTCCACAACTAAAAACTCCACAACTGGAAACTCCACAACTTGAGACTCCGCAACTTGAAACTCCACAACAGTAAACTCCGCTATTAAAAACTCCGCAACTAGAAACTCCGCAACTAGAAACTCCACAATTGAAACTCCACAACTAGATACTCCACAACTGGAAACTCCACAACTAGATACTTCACAAATGGAAACTCCACAACTAGATACTCCACAACTGGAAACTCCACAACTAGAAACTCCACAACTAGAGACTCCACAACTCGAAACTCCACAACTAGAAACTCCACAACTAGAAACTCCACAACTGGAAACTCCACAACTAGATACTCCGCAACTAGAAACTCCACAACTAGAGACTCCACAACTTGAAACTCCACAACTAGAAACTCCACAACTAGAAACTCTGCAACTAGAGACTCCACAACTAGAAACTCCACAACTAGAAACTCCACAACTAGAAACTCCACAACTAGAAACTCCACAACTAGAAACTCCACAACTAGAGATTCCGCAACTAGAAACTCCACAACCAGAGACTCCGCAACTAGAAACTCCGCAGCTAGAAACTCCACAAATAGAAACTCCGCAACTAGAAACTCCGCAGCTAGAAACTACACAACTGGAAACTCCCCAACTAGAAACTCCGCAACTAGAAACTCCGCAACAGGAGACTCTACAACTAGAAACTCCACAACTAGAAACTCCAAAACTAGAAACTCCACAACTCGAAACTCCACAACTAGACACTCCACAACTAAAAACTCTTCAACTTGAAACTCCTCAACTAGAAACTCCACAACTAGAAACTCCACAAAAGAGACTCCGCGACTTCACAATTAGAAACTCCACAACTGGAAACTCCACAAATAGATACTCTGCAACTAGAAACTCCACAACTAGAGACTCCACAACTTGAAACTCCACAACTTTAAACTCCATAACTTGAGACTCCACACCTAGAAACTCCACAACTTGAAACTCCACAGCTTGAGACTCCGCAACTAGAAACTCCACAACTAGGGACTCCACAACTGGAAACTCCACTACTAGATACTCCACAACTGAAAACTCGGCAACTAGAAACTCCACAACTAGAGACTCCACAACTTGAAACTCCACAACTAGAGACTCTGCAACTAGAAACTCCACAACTCGAAACTCCACAACTGGAAACTCCACAACGAGACATTCCACAACAAAAAACTCTTCAACTAGAAACTCCTAAACTAGAGACTCCACAACTAGAGAATCTACAACTAGAGACTTCAAACTAGAAACTCAACAACTAGAAACTCCACAACTAAAAACTCAACAACTAGAAACTCCCCAGCTTGAGACTCCGCAACTTGAAACTCCACAACTAGAAACTCCGCAACTAGAAACTCCACAACAAGGGACTCCACAACTAGAAACTCCACAACTAGAAACTTCACAACTCGAAACTCCACTACTAGATACTCCACAACTGGAAACTCGACAACTAGAAACTCCACATCTAGAGACTCCACAACTTGAAACTCCACAACTAGAGACTCTGCAACTAGAAACTCAACAACTAGAGTCTCCGCAACTCAACAATTAGAAACTCCACAACTGGAAAATCCACAACTAGATACTCCACAACTAGAAAATCTACAACTAGAAACTCCACAACTATAGACTCCACAACTTGAAACTCCACAAGTATAAACTCCACAACTTGAGCCTCCACAACTAGAAACTCCACAACTAGAAACTCCACAACTGGGAACTCCCCAACTAGAAACTCCGCAACTAGAAACTCCGCAACAGGAGACTCTACAACTAGAAACTCCACAACTAGAAACTCGAAAACTAGAAACTCCACAACTAGAAACTTCACAACTAGAAACTCCGCAACTAGAGACTCCACAACTAGAAACTTCACAACTTGAAACTCCTCAAATAGAAACTCCACAACCAGAAACTCCACAACTAGAAACTCCGCAACTAGAAACTCCGCAACTAGAGACTCCACAACTAGAAACCCCGCAACTAGAAACTCCACATCTTCAAACACTATTAAAACAGACTCGGCAACTAGAAATTCCATATCTAGAAACTCCACAACTAGAAACTGCAAAACTAGAGACTTCACAACTAGAAACTCAACAACTAGAAACTCCACAACTAAAAACTCCACAACTGGAAACTCCACAACTTGAGACTCCGCAACTTGAAAATTCACAACTAGAAACTCCGCTATTAAAAACTCCGCAACTAGAAACTCCGCAACTAGAAACTCCACAACTAGAAACTCCACAACTCGAAACTCCACTACTAGATACTCCACAACTGGAAACTCCACAAGATACTCAACAACTGGAAACTCGGCAACTAGAAACTCTACGACTAGAGACTCCACAACTTGAAACTCCACAACTAGAAACTCCACAACCAGAGACTCCACAGCTTCACAACTAGAAACTCCACAACTGGAAACTCCACAACTAGATACTCTGCAACTAGAAACTCCACAACTAGAGACTCCACAACTTGAAACTCCACAACTTGAAACTCCACAACTTGAGACTCCACAACTAGAAACTCCACAACTTGAAACTCCGCAGCTTGAGACTCCGCAACTAGAAACTCCACAACTAGGGACTCCGCAACTAGAAACTCCACAACTAGAAACTCCACAACTGGAAACTCCACAACTAGAAACTCCACAGCTTGAGACTCCGCAACTTGAAACTCCACAACTTGAAACTTCGCAACTAGAAACTCCGCAACTAGGGACTCCACAACTAGAAACTCCACAACTAGAAACTCCACAACTCGAAACTCCACTACTAGATACTCCACAACTGGAAACTCGACAACTAGAAACTCCACATCTAGAGACTCCACAATTTGAAACTCCACAACTAGAGACTCTGCAACTAGAAACTCAACAACTAGATACTCCGCAACTGAACAACTAGAAACTCCACAACTGGAAAATCCACAACTAGATACTCCACAACTAGAAAATCTACAACTAGAAACTCCACAACTATAGACTCCACAACTTGAAACTCCACAAGTTTAAACTCCACAACTTGAGACTCCACAAGTAGAAACTCCACAACTAGAAACTCCACAACTGGAAACTCCCCAACTAGAAACTCCGCAAGTAGAAACTCCGCAACAGGAGACTCTACAACTAGAAACTCCACAACTAGAAACTTCAAAACTAGAAACTCCACAACTAGAAACTTCACAACTAGAAACTCCGCAACTAGAGACTCCACAACTAGAAACTCCACAACTTGAAACTCCACAACTAGAAACTCCACAACCAGAAACTCCACAACTAGAAACTCCGCAACTAGAAACTCCACAAATAGAGACTCGGCAACTAGAAATTTCATATCTAGAAACTCCACAACAAGAAACTGTAAAACTAGACTTCACAACTAGAAACTCAACAACTAGAAACTCCACAACTAAAAACTCCACAACTGGAAACTCCACAACTTGAGACTCCGCAACTTGAAACTCCACAACAATAAACTCCGCTATTAAAAACTCCGCAACTAGAAACTCCACAATTGAAACTCCACAACTAGATACTCCACGACTGGAAACTCCACAACTAGATACTTCACAAATGGAAACTCCACAACTAGATACTCCACAACTGGAAACTCCACAACTAGAAACTCCACAACTAGAGACTCCACAACTCGAAACTCCACAACTAGAAACTCCACAACTAGAAACTCCACAACTGGAAACTCCACAACTAGATACTCCGCAACTAGAAACTCCACAACTAGAGACTCCACAACTTGAAACTCCACAACTAGAAACTCCACAACTAGAAACTCTGCAACTAGAGACTCCACAACTAGAAACTCCACAACTAGAAACTCCACAACTAGAAACTCCACAACTAGAAACTCCACAACTAGAAACTCCACAACTAGAGATTCCGCAACTAGAAACTCTACAACCAGAGACTCCGCAACTAGAAACTCCGCAGCTAGAAACTCCACAAATAGAAACTCCGCAACTAGAAACTCCGCAGCTAGAAACTACACAACTAGAGACTCCACAAATAGAAACTCCACAACTAGAAACTCCACAACTGGAAACTCCCCAACTAGAAACTCCGCAACTAGAAACTCCGCAACAGGAGACTCTACAACTAGAAACTCCACAACTAGAAACTCCAAAACTATAAACTCCACAACTCGAAACTCCACAACTGGAAACTCCACAACTAGACACTCCACAACTAAAAACTCTTCAACTTGAAACTCCTCAACTAGAAACTCCACAACTAGAAACTCCACAAAAGAGACTCCGCGACTTCACAATTAGAAACTCCACAACTGGAAACTCCACAAATAGATACTCTGCAACTAGAAACTCCACAACTAGAGACTCCACAACTTGAAACTCCACAACTTTAAACTCCATAACTTGAGACTCCACACCTAGAAACTCCACAACTTGAAACTCCACAGCTTGAGACTCCGCAACTAGAAACTCCACAACTAGGGACTCCACAACTGGAAACTCCACTACTAGACACTCCACAACTGAAAACTCGGCAACTAGAAACTCCACAACTAGAGACTCCACAACTTGAAACTCCACAACTAGAGACTCTGCAACTAGAAACTCCACAACTCGAAACTCCACAACTGGAAACTCCACAACGAGACACTCCACAACAAAAAACTCTTCAACTAGAAACTCCTAAACTAGAGACTCCACAACTAGAGAATCTACAACTAGAGACTTCAAACTAGAAACTCAACAACTAGAAACTCCACAACTAAAAACTCAACAACTAGAAACTCCCCAGCTTGAGACTCCGCAACTTGAAACTCCACAACTAGAAACTCCGCAACTAGAAACTCCACAACAAGGGACTCCACAACTAGAAACTCCACAACTAGAAACTTCACAACTCGAAACTCCACTACTAGATACTCCACAACTGGAAACTCGACAACTAGAAACTCCACATCTAGAGACTCCACAACTTGAAACTCCACAACTAGAGACTCTGCAACTAGAAACTCAACAACTAGAGTCTCCGCAACTCAACAATTAGAAACTCCACAACTGGAAAATCCACAACTAGATACTCCACAACTAGAAAATCTACAACTAGAAACTCCACAACTATAGACTCCACAACTTGAAACTCCACAAGTTTAAACTCCACAACTTGAGACTCCACAACTAGAAACTCCACAACTAGAAACTCCACAACTGGGAACTCCCCAACTAGAAACTCCGCAACTAGAAACTCCGCAACAGGAGACTCTACAACTAGAAACTCCACAACTAGAAACTCGAAAACTAGAAACTCCACAACTAGAAACTTCACAACTAGAAACTCCGCAACTAGAGACTCCACAACTAGAAACTTCACAACTTGAAACTCCTCAAATAGAAACTCCACAACCAGAAACTCCACAACTAGAAACTCCGCAACTAGAAACTCCGCAACTAGAGACTCCACAACTAGAAACCCCACAACTAGAAACTCCACATCTTCAAACTCTATTAAAACAGACTCGGCAACTAGAAATTCCATATCTAGAAACTCCACAACTAGAAACTGCAAAACTAGAGACTTCACAACTAGAAACTCAACAACTAGAAACTCCACAACTAAAAACTCCACAACTGGAAACTCCACAACTTGAGACTCCGCAACTTGAAAATTCACAACTAGAAACTCCGCTATTAAAAACTCCGCAACTAGAAACTCCGCAACTAAAAACTCCACAACTTAAAACTCCACAACTAGATACTCCACAACTGGAAACTCCACAACTAGATACTTCACAACGGGAAACTCAACAACTAGATACTCCACAACTGGAAACTCCACAACTAGAAACTCCACAACTAGAGACTCCACAACTCGAAACTCCTCAACTAGAAACTCCACGACTAGAAACTCCACAAACAGAAACCCCGCAACTCCACAACTAGAAACTCCACAACTGGAAACTCCACAACTAGATACTCTGCAACTAGAAACTCCACAACTAGAGACTCCACAACTTGAAACTCCACAACTTTAAGCTCCACAACTTGAGACTCCACAACTAGAAACTGCGCAACTTGAAACTCCGCAGCTTGAGACTCCGCAACTGGAAATTCCACAACTATGGACTCCGCCACTAGAAACTCCACAGATAGAAACTCCACAACTGGAAACTCCACTACAAGATACTCCACAACTGGAAACTCGGCAACTAGAAACTCTACGACTAGAGACTCCACAACTTGAAACTCCACAACTTGAAACTCCACAACTCGAAACTCCACTACTAGACACTCCACAACTGGAAACTCGACAACTAGAAACTCCACATCTAGAGACTCCACAACTTGAAACTCCACAACTAGAGACTCTGCAACTAGAAACTCAACAACTAGAGACTGCGCAACTCAACAACTATAAACTCCACAACTGGAAAATCCACAACTAGATACTCCACAACTAGAAAATATACAACTAGAAACTCCACAACTATAGACTCCCCAACTTCAAACTCCACAAGTGTAAACTTCACAACTTGAGACTCCACAACTAGAAACTCCACAACTGAAAACTCCCCAACTAGAAACTCCGCAACTAGAAACTTCGCAACAGGAGACTCTACAACTAGAAACTCCACAACTAGAAACTCCAAAACGAGAAACTCCACAACTAGAAACTCCACAAGTTTAAAGTCCACAACTTGAGACTCCACAACTAGAAACTCTACAACTTGAAACTCCTCAACTAGAAACTCCACAACCAGAAACTCCACAACTAGAAACTCCGCAACTAGAAACTCCGCAACTAGAGACTCCACAACTAGAAACTCCACAACTAGAAACTCCACAACTACAAACTCCACAAATACAGACTCGCCAACTAGAAATTCCATATCTAGAAACTCCACAACTAGTAACTGCAAAACTAGAGACTTCACAACTAGAAACTCAACAACTAGAAACTCCACAACTAAAAAGTCCACAACTGGAAACTCCACAACTTGAGACTCCGCAACTTGAAACTTCACAACTAGAAACTCCGCTATTAAAAACTCCGCAACTAGAAACTCCGCAACTAGAAACTTCACAACTTAAAACTCCACAACTAGATACTCCACAACTGGAAACTCCACAACTAGATACTTCACAACTGGAAACTCCACAACTAGATACTCCACAACTGGAAACTCCACAACTAGAGACTCCACAACTCGAAACTCCACAACTAGAAACTCCACAACTAAAAACTTCACAACCAGAGACTCCACAGCTTCACAACTAGAAACTCCACAACTGGAAACTCCACAACTGGAAACTCGACAACTAGAAACTCCACAACTAGAGACTCCACAACTAGAAACTCCACAACTAGAAACTCCACAACTAGAAACTCCACAACTATAGATTCCGCAACTATAAACTCCACAACCAGAGACTCCGCAACTAGAAACTCCGCAGCTAGAAACTCCACAAATAGAAACTCCGCAACTAGAAACTCCGCAACTAGAAACTACACAACTAGAGACTCCACAAATAGAAACTCCACAACTAGAAACTCCACAACTGGAAACTCCCCAACTAGAAACTCCGCAACTAGAAACTCCGCAACAGGAGACTCTACAACTAGAAACTCCACAACTAGAAACTCCAAAACTAGAAACTCCACAACTCGAAACTCCACAACTGGAAACTCCACAACTAGACACTCCACAACTAAAAACTATTCAACTTGAAACTCCTCAACTAGAAACTCCACAACTAGAAACTCCACAAAAGAGACTCCGCGACTTCACAATTAGAAACTCCACAACTGGAAACTCCACAAATAGATACTCTGCAACTAGAAACTCCACAACTAGAGACTCCACAACTTGAAACTCCACAACTTTAAACTCCATAACTTGAGACTCCACACCTAGAAACTCCACAACTTGAAACTCCACAGCTTGAGACTCCGCAACTAGAAACTCCACAACTAGGGACTCCACAACTGGAAACTCCACTACTAGATACTCCACAACTGAAAACTCGGCAACTAGAAACTCCACAACTAGAGACTCCACAACTTGAAACTCCACAACTAGAGACTCTGCAACTAGAAACTCCACAACTCGAAACTCCACAACTGGAAACTCCACAACGAGACACTCCACAACAAAAAACTCTTCAACTAGAAACTCCTAAACTAGAGACTCCACAACTAGAGAATCTACAACTAGAGACTTCAAACTAGAAACTCAACAACTAGAAACTCCACAACTAAAAACTCAAACCTAGAAACTCCCCAGCTTGAGACTCCGCAACTTGAAACTCCACAACTAGAAACTCCGCAACTAGAAACTCCACAACAAGGGACTCCACAACTAGAAACTCCACAACTAGAAACTTCACAACTCGAAACTCCACTACTAGATACTCCACAACTGGAAACTCGACAACTAGACACTCCACATCTAGAGACTCCACAACTTGAAACTCCACAACTAGAGACTCTGCAACTAGAAACTCAACAACTAGAGACTCTGCAACTCAACAATTAGAAACTCCACAACTGGAAAATCCACAACTAGATACTCCACAACTAGAAAATCTACAACTAGAAAATCCACAACTATAGACTCCACAACTTGAAACTCCACAAGTTTAAACTCCACAACTTGAGACTCCACAACTAGAAACTCCACAACTAGAAACTCCACAACTGGGAACTCCCCAACTAGAAACTCCGCAACTAGAAACTCCACAACAGGAGACTCTACAACTAGAAACTCCACAACTAGAAACTCGAAAACTAGAAACTCCACAACTAGAAACTTCACAACTAGAAACTCCGCAACTAGAGACTCCACAACTAGAAACTTCACAACTTGAAACTCCTCAAATAGAAACTCCACAACCAGAAACTCCACAACTAGAAACTCCGCAACTAGAAACTCCGCAACTAGAGACTCCACAACTAGAAACCCCACAACTAGAAACTCCACAACTTCAAACTCTATTAAAACAGACTCGGCAACTAGAAATTCCATATCTAGAAACTCCACAACTAGAAACTGCAAAACTAGAGACTTCACAACTAGAAACTCAACAACTAGAAACTCCACAACTAAAAACTCCACAACTGGAAACTCCACAACTTGAGACTCCGCAACTTGAACATTCACAACTAGAAACTCCGCTATTAAAAACTCCGCAACTAGAAACTCCGCAACTAAAAACTCCACAACTTAAAACTCCACAACTAGATACTCCACAACTGGAAACTCCACAACTAGATAGTTCACAACCGGAAACTCAACAACTAGATACTCCACAACTGGAAACTCCACAACTAGAAACTCCACAACTAGAGACTCCACAACTCGAAACTCCACAACTAGAAACTCCACGACCAGAAACTGCACAACCAGAAACTCCGCAACTCCACAACTGGAAACTCCACAACTAGATACTCTGCAACTAGAAACTCCACAACTAGAGACTCCACAACTTGAAACTCCACAACTTTAAGCTCCACAACTTGAGACTCCACAACTAGAAACTGCGCAACTTGAAACTCCGCAGCTTGAGACTCCGCAACTGGAAATTCCACAACTATGGACTCCGCCACTAGAAACTCCACAGCTAGAAACTCCACAACTGGAAACTCCACTACAAGATACTCCACAACTGGAAACTCGGCAACTAGAAACTCTGCGACTAGAGACTCCACAACTTGAAACTCCACAACTAGAAACTCCACAACTCGAAACTCCACTACTAGATACTCCACAACTGGAAACTCGACAACTAGAAACTCCACATCTAGAGACTCCACAACTTGAAACTCCACAACTAGAAACTCCACAACTAGAAACTCCACAACTGGGAACTCCCCAACTAGAAACTCCGCAACTAGAAACTCCGCAACAGAAGACTCTACAACTAGAAACTCCACAACTAGAAACTCCACAACTAGAAACTCCACAACTAGAGATTCCGCAACTAGAAACCCTTCAACCAGAGACTCCGCAACTAGAAACTCCGCAGCTAGAAACTCCACAAATAGAAACTCCGCAACTAGAAACTCCGCAGCTAGAAACTACACAACTAGAGACTCCACAAATAGAAACTCCACAACTAGAAACTCCACAACTAGAAACTCCACAACTTCAAACTCTATTAAAACAGACTCGGCAACTAGAAATTCCATATCTAGAAACTCCACAACTAGAAACTGCAAAACTATAGACTTCACAACTAGAAACTCAACAACTAGAAACTCCACAACTAAAAACTCCACAACTGGAAACTCCACAACTTGAGACTCCGCAACTTGAAACTCCACAACAATAAACTCCGCTATTAAAAACTCCGCAACTAGAAACTCCGCAACTAGAAACTCCACAACTTGAAACTCCACAACTAGATACTCCACAACTGGAAACTCCACATTAGATACTTCACAAATTGAAACTCCACAATTAGATACTCCACAACTGGAAACTCCACAACTAGAAACTCCACAACTAGAGACTCCACAACTCGAAACTCCACAACTAGAAACTCCACAACTAGAAACTCCACAACTGGAAACTCCACAACTAGATACTCCGCAACTAGAAACTCCACAACTAGAGACTCCACAACTTGAAACTCCACAACTAGAAACTCCACAACTAGAAACTCTGCAACTAGAGACTCCACAAATAGAAACTCCACAACTAGAAACTCCACAACTAGAAACTCCACAACTAGAAACTCCACAACTAGAAACTCCACAACTAGAGATTCCGCAACTAGAAACTCCACAACCAGAGACTCCGCAACTAGAAACTCCGCAGCTAGAAACTCCACAAATAGAAACTCCGCAACTAGAAACTCCGCAGCTAGAAACTACACAACTAGAGACTCCACAAATAGAAACTCCACAACTAGAAACTCCACAACTGGAAACTCCCCAACTAGAAACTCCGCAACTAGAAACTCCGCAACAGGAGACTCTACAACTAGAAACTCCACAACTAGAAACTCCAAAACTAGTAACTCCACAACTCGAAACTCCACAACTGGAAACTCCACAACTAGACACTCCACAACTAAAAACTCTTCAACTTGAAACTCCTCAACTAGAAACTCCACAACTAGAAACTCCACAAAAGAGACTCCGCGACTTCACAATTAGAAACTCCACAACTGGAAACTCCACAAATAGATACTCTGCAAGTAGAAACTCCACAACTAGAGACTCCACAACTTGAAACTCCACAACTTTAAACTCCATAACTTGAGACTCCACACCTAGAAACTCCACAACTTGAAACTCCACAGCTTGAGACTCCGCAACTAGAAACTCCACAACTAGGGACTCCACAACTGGAAACTCCACTACTAGATACTCCACAACTGAAAACTCGGCAACTAGAAACTCCACAACTAGAGACTCCACAACTTGAAACTCCACAACTAGAGACTCTGCAACTAGAAACTCCACAACTCGAAACTCCACAACTGGAAACTCCACAACGAGACACTCCACAACAAAAAACTCTTCAACTAGAAACTCCTAAACTAGAGACTCTACAACTAGAGAATCTACAACTAGAGACTTCAAACTAGAAACTCAACAACTAGAAACTCCACAACTAAAAACTCAACAACTAGAAACTCCCCAGCTTGAGACTCCGCAACTTGAAACTCCACAACTAGAAACTCCGCAACTAGAAACTCCACAACTAGAAACTCCACAACTAGAAACTCCACAACTAGAAACTCCACAACCAGAGACTCCACAGCTTAACAACTAGAAACTCCACAACTGGAAACTCCACAACTAGATACTCTGCAACTAGAAACTCCACAACTAGAGACTCCACAACTTGAAACTCCACAACTTGAGACTCCACAACTAGAAACTCCACAACTTGAAACTCCGCAGCTTGAGGCTCCGCAACTAGAAACTCCACAACTAGGGACTCTGCAACTAGAAACTCCACAACTAGAAACTCCACAACTGGAAACTCCACAACTAGAAACTCCACAGCTTGAGACTCCGCAACTTGAAACTCCACAACTTGAAACTCCACAATTGAAACTCCACAACTAGATACTCCACAACTGGAAACTCCACAACTAGATACTTCACAAATGGAAACTCCACAACTAGATAATCCACAACTGGAAACTCCACAACTAGAAACTCCACAACTAGAGACTCCACAACTCGAAACTCCACAACTAGAAACTCCACAACTAGAAACTCCACAACTGGAAACTCCACAACTAGATACTCCGCAACTAGAAACTCCACAACTAGAGACTCCACAACTTGAAACTCCACAACTAGAAACTCCACAACTAGAAACTCTGCAACTAGAGACTCCACAACTAGAAACTCCACAACTAGAAACTCCACAACTAGAAACTCCACAACTAGAAACTCCACAACTAGAAACTCCACAACTAGAGATTCCGCAACTAGAAACTCCACAACCAGAGACTCCGCAACTAGAAACTCCGCAGCTAGAAACTCCACAAATAGAAACTCCGCAACTAGAAACTCCGCAGCTAGAAACTACACAACTAGATACTCCACAAATAGAAACTCCACAACTAGAAACTCCACAACTGGAAACTCCCCAACTAGAAACTCCGCAACTAGAAACTCCGCAACAGGAGACTCTACAACTAGAAACTCCACAACTAGAAACTCCAAAACTAGAAACTCCACAACTAGAAACTCCACAACTAAAAACTCAACAACTAGAAACTCCCCAGCTTGAGACTCCGCAACTTCAAACTCCACAACTAGAAACTCCGCAACTAGAAACTCCACAACAACGGACTCCACAACTAGAAACTCCACAACTAGAAACTTCACAACTCGAAACTCCACTACTAGATACTCCACAACTGGAAACTCGACAACTATAAACTCCACATCTAGAGACTCCACAACTTGAAACTCCACAACTAGAGACTCTGCAACTAGAAACTCAACAACTAGAGTCTCCGCAACTCAACAATTAGAAACTCCTCAAATAGAAACTCCACAACCAGAAACTCCACAACTAGAAACTCCGCAACTAGAAACTCCGCAACTAGAGACTCCACAACTAGAAACCCCACAACTAGAAACTCCACAACTTCAAACTCTATTAAAACAGACTCGGCAACTAGAAATTCCATATCTAGAAACTCCACAACTAGAAACTGCAAAACTAGAGACTTCACAACTAGAAACTCAACAACTAGAAACTCCACAACTAAAAACTCCACAACTGGAAACTCCACAACTTGAGACTCCGCAACTTGAACATTCACAACTAGAAACTCCGCTATTAAAAACTCCGCAACTAGAAACTCCGCAACTAAAAACTCCACAACTTAAAACTCCACAACTAGATACTCCACAACTGGAAACTCCACAACTAGATAGTTCACAACCGGAAACTCAACAACTAGATACTCCACAACTGGAAACTCCACAACTAGAAACTCCACAACTAGAGACTCCACAACTCGAAACTCCACAACTAGAAACTCCACGACCAGAAACTGCACAACCAGAAACTCCGCAACTCCACAACTGGAAACTCCACAACTAGATACTCTGCAACTAGAAACTCCACAACTAGAGACTCCACAACTTGAAACTCCACAACTTTAAGCTCCACAACTTGAGACTCCACAACTAGAAACTGCGCAACTTGAAACTCCGCAGCTTGAGACTCCGCAACTGGAAATTCCACAACTATGGACTCCGCCACTAGAAACTCCACAGCTAGAAACTCCACAACTGGAAACTCCACTACAAGATACTCCACAACTGGAAACTCGGCAACTAGAAACTCTGCGACTAGAGACTCCACAACTTGAAACTCCACAACTAGAAACTCCACAACTCGAAACTCCACTACTAGATACTCCACAACTGGAAACTCGACAACTAGAAACTCCACATCTAGAGACTCCACAACTTGAAACTCCACAACTAGAAACTCCACAACTAGAAACTCCACAACTGGGAACTCCCCAACTAGAAACTCCGCAACTAGAAACTCCGCAACAGAAGACTCTACAACTAGAAACTCCACAACTAGAAACTCCACAACTAGAAACTCCACAACTAGAGATTCCGCAACTAGAAACCCTTCAACCAGAGACTCCGCAACTAGAAACTCCGCAGCTAGAAACTCCACAAATAGAAACTCCGCAACTAGAAACTCCGCAGCTAGAAACTACACAACTAGAGACTCCACAAATAGAAACTCCACAACTAGAAACTCCACAACTAGAAACTCCACAACTTCAAACTCTATTAAAACAGACTCGGCAACTAGAAATTCCATATCTAGAAACTCCACAACTAGAAACTGCAAAACTATAGACTTCACAACTAGAAACTCAACAACTAGAAACTCCACAACTAAAAACTCCACAACTGGAAACTCCACAACTTGAGACTCCGCAACTTGAAACTCCACAACAATAAACTCCGCTATTAAAAACTCCGCAACTAGAAACTCCGCAACTAGAAACTCCACAACTTGAAACTCCACAACTAGATACTCCACAACTGGAAACTCCACATTAGATACTTCACAAATTGAAACTCCACAATTAGATACTCCACAACTGGAAACTCCACAACTAGAAACTCCACAACTAGAGACTCCACAACTCGAAACTCCACAACTAGAAACTCCACAACTAGAAACTCCACAACTGGAAACTCCACAACTAGATACTCCGCAACTAGAAACTCCACAACTAGAGACTCCACAACTTGAAACTCCACAACTAGAAACTCCACAACTAGAAACTCTGCAACTAGAGACTCCACAAATAGAAACTCCACAACTAGAAACTCCACAACTAGAAACTCCACAACTAGAAACTCCACAACTAGAAACTCCACAACTAGAGATTCCGCAACTAGAAACTCCACAACCAGAGACTCCGCAACTAGAAACTCCGCAGCTAGAAACTCCACAAATAGAAACTCCGCAACTAGAAACTCCGCAGCTAGAAACTACACAACTAGAGACTCCACAAATAGAAACTCCACAACTAGAAACTCCACAACTGGAAACTCCCCAACTAGAAACTCCGCAACTAGAAACTCCGCAACAGGAGACTCTACAACTAGAAACTCCACAACTAGAAACTCCAAAACTAGTAACTCCACAACTCGAAACTCCACAACTGGAAACTCCACAACTAGACACTCCACAACTAAAAACTCTTCAACTTGAAACTCCTCAACTAGAAACTCCACAACTAGAAACTCCACAAAAGAGACTCCGCGACTTCACAATTAGAAACTCCACAACTGGAAACTCCACAAATAGATACTCTGCAAGTAGAAACTCCACAACTAGAGACTCCACAACTTGAAACTCCACAACTTTAAACTCCATAACTTGAGACTCCACACCTAGAAACTCCACAACTTGAAACTCCACAGCTTGAGACTCCGCAACTAGAAACTCCACAACTAGGGACTCCACAACTGGAAACTCCACTACTAGATACTCCACAACTGAAAACTCGGCAACTAGAAACTCCACAACTAGAGACTCCACAACTTGAAACTCCACAACTAGAGACTCTGCAACTAGAAACTCCACAACTCGAAACTCCACAACTGGAAACTCCACAACGAGACACTCCACAACAAAAAACTCTTCAACTAGAAACTCCTAAACTAGAGACTCTACAACTAGAGAATCTACAACTAGAGACTTCAAACTAGAAACTCAACAACTAGAAACTCCACAACTAAAAACTCAACAACTAGAAACTCCCCAGCTTGAGACTCCGCAACTTGAAACTCCACAACTAGAAACTCCGCAACTAGAAACTCCACAACTAGAAACTCCACAACTAGAAACTCCACAACTAGAAACTCCACAACCAGAGACTCCACAGCTTAACAACTAGAAACTCCACAACTGGAAACTCCACAACTAGATACTCTGCAACTAGAAACTCCACAACTAGAGACTCCACAACTTGAAACTCCACAACTTGAGACTCCACAACTAGAAACTCCACAACTTGAAACTCCGCAGCTTGAGGCTCCGCAACTAGAAACTCCACAACTAGGGACTCTGCAACTAGAAACTCCACAACTAGAAACTCCACAACTGGAAACTCCACAACTAGAAACTCCACAGCTTGAGACTCCGCAACTTGAAACTCCACAACTTGAAACTCCACAATTGAAACTCCACAACTAGATACTCCACAACTGGAAACTCCACAACTAGATACTTCACAAATGGAAACTCCACAACTAGAAACTCCACAACTAGAAACTCCACAACTAGAAACTCCACAACTAGAGATTCCGCAACTAGAAACTCCACAACCAGAGACTCCGCAACTAGAAACTCCGCAGCTAGAAACTCCACAAATAGAAACTCCGCAACTAGAAACTCCGCAGCTAGAAACTACACAACTAGATACTCCACAAATAGAAACTCCACAACTAGAAACTCCACAACTGGAAACTCCCCAACTAGAAACTCCGCAACTAGAAACTCCGCAACAGGAGACTCTACAACTAGAAACTCCACAACTAGAAACTCCAAAACTAGAAACTCCACAACTAGAAACTCCACAACTAAAAACTCAACAACTAGAAACTCCCCAGCTTGAGACTCCGCAACTTCAAACTCCACAACTAGAAACTCCGCAACTAGAAACTCCACAACAACGGACTCCACAACTAGAAACTCCACAACTAGAAACTTCACAACTCGAAACTCCACTACTAGATACTCCACAACTGGAAACTCGACAACTATAAACTCCACATCTAGAGACTCCACAACTTGAAACTCCACAACTAGAGACTCTGCAACTAGAAACTCAACAACTAGAGTCTCCGCAACTCAACAATTAGAAACTCCACAACTGGAAAATCCACAACTAGATACTCCACAACTAGAAAATCTACAACTAGAAACTCCACAACTATAGACTCCACAACTTGAAACTCCACAAGTTTAAACTCCACAACTTGAGACTCCACAACTAGAAACTCCACAACTAGAAACTCCACAACTGGGAACTCCCCAACTAGAAACTCCGCAACTAGAAACTCCGCAACAGGAGACTCTACAACTAGAAACTCCACAACTAGAAACTCGAAAACTAGAAACTCCACAACTAGAAACTTCACAACTAGAAACTCCGCAACTAGAGACTCCACAACTAGAAACTTCACAACTTGAAACTCCTCAAATAGAAACTCCACAACCAGAAACTCCACAACTAGAAACTCCGCAACTAGAAACTCCGCAACTAGAGACTCCACAACTAGAAACCCCACAACTAGAAACTCCACAACTTCAAACTCTATTAAAACAGACTCGGCAACTAGAAATTCCATATCTAGAAACTCCACAACTAGAAACTGCAAAACTAGAGACTTCACAACTAGAAACTCAACAACTAGAAACTCCACAACTAAAAACTCCACAACTGGAAACTCCACAACTTGAGACTCCGCAACTTGAAAATTCACAACTAGAAACTCCGCTATTAAAAACTCCGCAACTAGAAACTCCGCAACTAAAAACTCCACAACTTAAAACTCCACAACTAGATACTCCGCAACTGGAAACTCCACAACTAGATACTTCACAACGGGAAACTCAACAACTAGATACTCCACAACTGGAAACTCCACAACTAGAAACTCCACAACTAGAGACTCCACAACTCGAAACTCCTCAACTAGAAACTCCACGACTAGAAACTCCACAACCAGAAACTCCGCAACTCCACAACTAGAAACTCCACAACTGGAAACTCCACAACTAGATACTCTGCAACTAGAAACTCCACAACTAGAGACTCCACAACTTGAAACTCCACAACTTTAAGCTCCACAACTTGAGACTCCACAACTAGAAACTGCGCAACTTGAAACTCCGCAGCTTGACACTCCGCAACTGGAAATTCCACAACTATGGACTCCGCCACTAGAAACTCCACAGCTAGAAACTCCACAACTGGAAACTCCACTACAAGATACTCCACAACTGGAAACTCGGCAACTAGAAACTCTACGACTAGAGACTCCACAACTTGAAACTCCACAACTAGAAACTCCACAACCAGAGACTCCACAGCTTCACAACTAGAAACTCCACAACTGGAAACTCCACAACTAGATACTCTGCAACTAGAAACTCCACAACTAGAGACTCCACAACTTGAAACTCCACAACTTGAAACTCCACAACTTGAGACTCCACAACTAGAATTTCCACAACTTGAAACTCCGCAGCTTGAGACTCCGCAACTAGAAACTCCACAACTAGGGACTCCGCAACTAGAAACTCCACAACTAGAAACTCCACAACTGGAAACTCCACAACTAGAAACTCCACAGCTTGAGACTCCGCAACTTGAAACTCCACAACTTGAAACTTCGCAACTAGAAACTCCGCAACTAGGGACTCCACAACTAGAAACTCCACAACTAGAAACTCCACAACTCGAAACTCCACTACTAGATACTCCACAACTGGAAACTCGACAACTAGAAACTCCACATCTAGAGACTCCACAATTTGAAACTCCACAACTAGAGACTCTGCAACTAGAAACTCAACAACTAGATACTCCGCAACTGAACAACTAGAAACTCCACAACTGGAAAATCCACAACTAGATACTCCACAACTAGAAAATCTACAACTAGAAACTCCACAACTATAGACTCCACAACTTGAAACTCCACAAGTTTAAACTCCACAACTTGAGACTCCACAAGTAGAAACTCCACAACTAGAAACTCCACAACTGGAAACTCCCCAACTAGAAACTCCGCAAGTAGAAACTCCGCAACAGGAGACTCTACAACTAGAAACTCCACAACTAGAAACTTCAAAACTAGAAACTCCACAACTAGAAACTTCACAACTAGAAACTCCGCAACTTGAGACTCCACAACTAGAAACTCCACAACTTGAAACTCCACAACTAGAAACTCCACAACCAGAAACTCCACAACTAGAAACTCCGCAACTAGAAACTCCACAAATAGAGACTCGGCAACTAGAAATTTCATATCTAGAAACTCCACAACAAGAAACTGTAAAACTAGACTTCGCAACTAGAAACTCAACAACTAGAAACTCCACAACTAAAAACTCCACAACTGGAAACTCCACAACTTGAGACTCCGCAACTTGAAACTCCACAACAATAAACTCCGCTATTAAAAACTCCGCAACTAGAAACTCCGCAACTAGAAACTCCACAATTGAAACTCCACAACTACATACTCCACAACTGGAAACTCCACAACTAGATACTTCACAAATGGAAACTCCACAACTAGATACTCCACAACTGGAAACTCCACAACTAGAAACTCCACAACTAGAGACTCCACAACTAGAAACTCCACAACTAGAAACTCCACAACTAGAAACTCCACAACTGGAAACTCCACAACTAGATACTCCGCAACTAGAAACTCCACAACTAGAGACTCCACAACTTGAAACTCCACAACTAGAAACTCCACAACTAGAAACTCTGCAACTAGAGACTCCACAACTAGAAACTCCACAACTAGAAACTCCACAACTAGAAACTCCACAACTAGAAACTCCACAACTAGAAACTCCACAACTAGAGATTCCGCAACTAGAAACTCCACAACCAGAGACTCCGCAACTAGAAACTCCGCAGCTAGAAACTCCACAAATAGAAACTCCGCAACTAGAAACTCCGCAGCTAGAAACTACACAACTAGAGACTCCACAAATAGAAACTCCACAACTAGAAACTCCACAACTGGAAACTCCCCAACTAGAAACTCCGCAACTAGAAACTCCGCAACAGGAGACTCTACAACTAGAAACTCCACAACTAGAAACTCCAAAACTAGAAACTCCACAACTCGAAACTCCACAACTGGAAACTTCAGAACTAGACACTCCACAACTAAAAACTCTTCAACTTGAAACTCCTCAACTAGAAACTCCACAACTAGAAACTCCACAAAAGAGACTCCGCGACTTCACAATTAGAAACTCCACAACTGGAAACTCCACAAATAGATACTCTGCAACTAGAAACTCCACAACTAGAGACTCCACAACTTGAAACTCCACAACTTTAAACTCCATAACTTGAGACTCCACACCTAGAAACTCCACAACTTGAAACTCCACAGCTTGAGACTCCGCAACTAGAAAATCCACAACTAGGGACTCCACAACTGGAAACTCCACTACTAGATACTCCACAACTGAAAACTCGGCAACTAGAAACTCCACAACTAGAGACTCCACAACTTGAAACTCCACAACTAGAGACTCTGCAACTAGAAACTCCACAACTCGAAACTCCACAACTGGAAACTCCACAACGAGACACTCCACAACAAAAAACTCTTCAACTAGAAACTCCTAAACTAGAGACTCCACAACTAGAGAATCTACAACTAGAGACTTCAAACTAGAAACTCAACAACTAGAAACTCCACAACTAAAAACTCAACAACTAGAAACTCCCCAGCTTGAGACTCCGCAACTTGAAACTCCACAACTAGAAACTCCGCAACTAGAAACTCCACAACAAGGGACTCCACAACTAGAAACTCCACAACTAGAAACTTCACAACTCGAAACTCCACTACTAGATACTCCACAACTGGAAACTCGACAACTAGAAACTCCACATCTAGAGACTCCACAACTTGAAACTCCACAACTAGAGACTCTGCAACTAGAAACTCAACAACTAGAGTCTCCGCAACTCAACAATTAGAAACTCCACAACTGGAAAATCCACAACTAGATACTCCACAACTAGAAAATCTACAACTAGAAACTCCACAACTATAGACTCCACAACTTGAAACTCCACAAGTTTAAACTCCACAACTTGAGACTCCACAACTAGAAACTCCACAACTAGAAACTCCACAACTCGGAACTCCCCAACTAGAAACTCCGCAACTAGAAACTCCACAACTAGGGACTCCACAACTGGAAACTCCACTACTAGATACTCCACAACTGAAAACTCGGCAACTAGAAACTCCACAACTAGAGACTCCACAACTTGAAACTCCACAACTAGAGACTCTGCAACTAGAAACTCCACAACTCGAAACTCCACAACTGGAAACTCCACAACGAGACACTCCACAACAAAAAACTCTTCAACTAGAAACTCCTAAACTAGAGACTCCACAACTAGAGAATCTACAACTAGAGACTTCAAACTAGAAACTCAACAACTAGAAACTCCACAACTAAAAACTCAACAACTAGAAACTCCCCAGCTTGAGACTCCGCAACTTGAAACTCCACAACTAGAAACTCCGCAACTAGAAACTCCACAACAAGGGACTCCACAACTAGAAACTCCACAACTAGAAACTTCACAACTCGAAACTCCACTACTAGATACTCCACAACTGGAAACTCGACAACTAGAAACTCCACATCTAGAGACTCCACAACTTGAAACTCCACAACTAGAGACTCTGCAACTAGAAACTCAACAACTAGAGACTCTGCAACTCAACAATTAGAAACTCCACAACTGGAAAATCCACAACTAGATACTCCACAACTAGAAAATCTACAACTAGAAAATCCACAACTATAGACTCCACAACTTGAAACTCCACAAGTTTAAACTCCACAACTTGAGACTCCACAACTAGAAACTCCACAACTAGAAACTCCACAACTGGGAACTCCCCAACTAGAAACTCCGCAACTAGAAACTCCGCAACAGGAGACTCTACAACTAGAAACTCCAAAACTAGAAACTCGAAAACTAGAAACTCCACAACTAGAAACTTCACAACTAGAAACTCCGCAACTAGAGACTCCACAACTAGAAACTTCACAACTTGAAACTCCTCAAATAGAAACTCCACAACCAGAAACTCCACAACTAGAAACTCCGCAACTAGAAACTCCGCAACTAGAGACTCCACAACTAGAAACCCCACAACTAGAAACTCCACAACTTCAAACTCTATTAAAACAGACTCGGCAACTAGAAATTCCATATCTAGAAACTCCACAACTAGAAACTGCAAAACTAGAGACTTCACAACTAGAAACTCAACAACTAGAAACTCCACAACTAAAAACTCCACAACTGGAAACTCCACAACTTGAGACTCCGCAACTTGAACATTCACAACTAGAAACTCCGCTATTAAAAACTCCGCAACTAGAAACTCCGCAACTAAAAACTCCACAACTTAAAACTCCACAACTAGATACTCCACAACTGGAAACTCCACAACTAGATAGTTCACAACCGGAAACTCAACAACTAGATACTCCACAACTGGAAACTCCACAACTAGAAACTCCACAACTAGAGACTCCACAACTCGAAACTCCACAACTAGAAACTCCACGACCAGAAACTGCACAACCAGAAACTCCGCAACTCCACAACTGGAAACTCCACAACTAGATACTCTGCAACTAGAAACTCCACAACTAGAGACTCCACAACTTGAAACTCCACAACTTTAAGCTCCACAACTTGAGACTCCACAACTAGAAACTGCGCAACTTGAAACTCCGCAGCTTGAGACTCCGCAACTGGAAATTCCACAACTATGGACTCCGCCACTAGAAACTCCACAGCTAGAAACTCCACAACTGGAAACTCCACTACAAGATACTCCACAACTGGAAACTCGGCAACTAGAAACTCTGCGACTAGAGACTCCACAACTTGAAACTCCACAACTAGAAACTCCACAACTCGAAACTCCACTACTAGATACTCCACAACTGGAAACTCGACAACTAGAAACTCCACATCTAGAGACTCCACAACTTGAAACTCCACAACTAGAAACTCCACAACTAGAAACTCCACAACTGGGAACTCCCCAACTAGAAACTCCGCAACTAGAAACTCCGCAACAGGAGACTCTACAACTAGAAACTCCACAACTAGAAACTCCACAACTAGAAACTCCACAACTAGAGATTCCGCAACTAGAAACCCTTCAACCAGAGACTCCGCAACTAGAAACTCCGCAGCTAGAAACTCCACAAATAGAAACTCCGCAACTAGAAACTCCGCAGCTAGAAACTACACAACTAGAGACTCCACAAATAGAAACTCCACAACTAGAAACTCCACAACTAGAAACTCCACAACTTCAAACTCTATTAAAACAGACTCGGCAACTAGAAATTCCATATCTAGAAACTCCACAACTAGAAACTGCAAAACTATAGACTTCACAACTAGAAACTCAACAACTAGAAACTCCACAACTAAAAACTCCACAACTGGAAACTCCACAACTTGAGACTCCGCAACTTGAAACTCCACAACAATAAACTCCGCTATTAAAAACTCCGCAACTAGAAACTCCGCAACTAGAAACTCCACAACTTGAAACTCCACAACTAGATACTCCACAACTGGAAACTCCACATTAGATACTTCACAAATTGAAACTCCACAATTAGATACTCCACAACTGGAAACTCCACAACTAGAAACTCCACAACTAGAGACTCCACAACTCGAAACTCCACAACTAGAAACTCCACAACTAGAAACTCCACAACTGGAAACTCCACAACTAGATACTCCGCAACTAGAAACTCCACAACTAGAGACTCCACAACTTGAAACTCCACAACTAGAAACTCCACAACTAGAAACTCTGCAACTAGAGACTCCACAAATAGAAACTCCACAACTAGAAACTCCACAACTAGAAACCCACAACTAGAAACTCCACAACTAGAAACTCCACAACTAGAGATTCCGCAACTAGAAACTCCACAACCAGAGACTCCGCAACTAGAAACTCCGCAGCTAGAAACTCCACAAATAGAAACTCCGCAACTAGAAACTCCGCAGCTAGAAACTACACAACTAGAGACTCCACAAATAGAAACTCCACAACTAGAAACTCCACAACTGGAAACTCCCCAACTAGAAACTCCGCAACTAGAAACTCCGCAACAGGAGACTCTACAACTAGAAACTCCACAACTAGAAACTCCAAAACTAGAAACTCCACAACTCGAAACTCCACAACTGGAAACTCCACAACTAGACACTCCACAACTAAAAACTCTTCAACTTGAAACTCCTCAACTAGAAACTCCACAACTAGAAACTCCACAAAAGAGACTCCGCGACTTCACAATTAGAAACTCCACAACTGGAAACTCCACAAATAGATACTCTGCAACTAGAAACTCCACAACTAGAGACTCCACAACTTGAAACTCCACAACTTTAAACTCCATAACTTGAGACTCCACACCTAGAAACTCCACAACTTGAAACTCCACAGCTTGAGACTCCGCAACTAGAAACTCCACAACTAGGGACTCCACAACTGGAAACTCCACTACTAGATACTCCACAACTGAAAACTCGGCAACTAGAAACTCCACAACTAGAGACTCCACAACTTGAAACTCCACAACTAGAGACTCTGCAACTAGAAACTCCACAACTCGAAACTCCACAACTGGAAACTCCACAACGAGACACTCCACAACAAAAAACTCTTCAACTAGAAACTCCTAAACTAGAGACTCTACAACTAGAGAATCTACAACTAGAGACTTCAAACTAGAAACTCAACAACTAGAAACTCCACAACTAAAAACTCAACAACTAGAAACTCCCCAGCTTGAGACTCCGCAACTTGAAACTCCACAACTAGAAACTCCGCAACTAGAAACTCCACAACTAGAAACTCCACAACTAGAAACTCCACAACTAGAAACTCCACAACCAGAGACTCCACAGCTTCACAACTAGAAACTCCACAACTGGAAACTCCACAACTAGATACTCTGCAACTAGAAACTCCACAACTAGAGACTCCACAACTTGAAACTCCACAACTTGAGACTCCACAACTAGAAACTCCACAACTTGAAACTCCGCAGCTTGAGACTCCGCAACTAGAAACTCCACAACTAGGGACTCTGCAACTAGAAACTCCACAACTAGAAACTCCACAACTGGAAACTCCACAACTAGAAACTCCACAGCTTGAGACTCCGCAACTTGAAACTCCACAACTTGAAACTCCACAATTGAAACTCCACAACTAGATACTCCACAACTGGAAACTCCACAACTAGATACTTCACAAATGGAAACTCCACAACTAGATACTCCACAACTGGAAACTCCACAACTAGAAACTCCACAACTAGAGACTCCACAACTCGAAACTCCACAACTAGAAACTCCACAACTAGAAACTCCACAACTGGAAACTCCACAACTAGATACTCCGCAACTAGAAACTCCACAACTAGAGACTCCACAACTTGAAACTCCACAACTAGAAACTCCACAACTAGAAACTCTGCAACTAGAGACTCCACAACTAGAAACTCCACAACTAGAAACTCCACAACTAGAAACTCCACAACTAGAAACTCCACAACTAGAAACTCCACAACTAGAGATTCCGCAACTAGAAACTCCACAACCAGAGACTCCGCAACTAGAAACTCCGCAGCTAGAAACTCCACAAATAGAAACTCCGCAACTAGAAACTCCGCAGCTAGAAACTACACAACTAGAGACTCCACAAATAGAAACTCCACAACTAGAAACTCCACAACTGGAAACTCCCCAACTAGAAACTCCGCAACTAGAAACTCCGCAACAGGAGACTCTACAACTAGAAACTCCACAACTAGAAACTCCAAAACTAGAAACTCCACAACTAGAAACTCCACAACTAAAAACTCAACAACTAGAAACTCCCCAGCTTGAGACTCCGCAACTTCAAACTCCACAACTAGAAACTCTGCAACTAGAAACTCCACAACAACGGACTCCACAACTAGAAACTCCACAACTAGAAACTTCACAACTCGAAACTCCACTACTAGATACTCCACAACTGGAAACTCGACAACTATAAACTCCACATCTAGAGACTCCACAACTTGAAACTCCACAACTAGAGACTCTGCAACTAGAAACTCAACAACTAGAGTCTCCGCAACTCAACAATTAGAAACTCCACAACTGGAAAATCCACAACTAGATACTCCACAACTAGAAAATCTACAACTAGAAACTCCACAACTATAGACTCCACAACTTGAAACTCCACAAGTTTAAACTCCACAACTTGAGACTCCACAACTAGAAACTCCACAACTAGAAACTCCACAACTGGGAACTCCCCAACTAGAAACTCCGCAACTAGAAACTCCGCAACAGGAGACTCTACAACTAGAAACTCCACAACTAGAAACTCGAAAACTAGAAACTCCACAACTAGAAACTTCACAACTAGAAACTCCGCAACTAGAGACTCCACAACTAGAAACTTCACAACTTGAAACTCCTCAAATAGAAACTCCACAACCAGAAACTCCACAACTAGAAACTCCGCAACTAGAAACTCCGCAACTAGAGACTCCACAACTAGAAACCCCACAACTAGAAACTCCACAACTTCAAACTCTATTAAAACAGACTCGGCAACTAGAAATTCCATATCTAGAAACTCCACAACTAGAAACTGCAAAACTAGAGACTTCACAACTAGAAACTCAACAACTAGAAACTCCACAACTAAAAACTCCACAACTGGAAACTCCACAACTTGAGACTCCGCAACTTGAAAATTCACAACTAGAAACTCCGCTATTAAAAACTCCGCAACTAGAAACTCCGCAACTAAAAACTCCACAACTTAAAACTCCACAACTAGATACTCCGCAACTGGAAACTCCACAACTAGATACTTCACAACGGGAAACTCAACAACTAGATACTCCACAACTGGAAACTCCACAACTAGAAACTCCACAACTAGAGACTCCACAACTCGAAACTCCTCAACTAGAAACTCCACGACTAGAAACTCCACAACCAGAAACTCCGCAACTCCACAACTAGAAACTCCACAACTGGAAACTCCACAACTAGATACTCTGCAACTAGAAACTCCACAACTAGAGACTCCACAACTTGAAACTCCACAACTTTAAGCTCCACAACTTGAGACTCCACAACTAGAAACTGCGCAACTTGAAACTCCGCAGCTTGACACTCCGCAACTGGAAATTCCACAACTATGGACTCCGCCACTAGAAACTCCACAGCTAGAAACTCCACAACTGGAAACTCCACTACAAGATACTCCACAACTGGAAACTCGGCAACTAGAAACTCTACGACTAGAGACTCCACAACTTGAAACTCCACAACTAGAAACTCCACAACCAGAGACTCCACAGCTTCACAACTAGAAACTCCACAACTGGAAACTCCACAACTAGATACTCTGCAACTAGAAACTCCACAACTAGAGACTCCACAACTTGAAACTCCACAACTTGAAACTCCACAACTTGAGACTCCACAACTAGAAACTCCACAACTTGAAACTCCGCAGCTTGAGACTCCGCAACTAGAAACTCCACAACTAGGGACTCCGCAACTAGAAACTCCACAACTAGAAACTCCACAACTGGAAACTCCACAACTAGAAACTCCACAGCTTGAGACTCCGCAACTTGAAACTCCACAACTTGAAACTTCGCAACTAGAAACTCCGCAACTAGGGACTCCACAACTAGAAACTCCACAACTAGAAACTCCACAACTCGAAACTCCACTACTAGATACTCCACAACTGGAAACTCGACAACTAGAAACTCCACATCTAGAGACTCCACAATTTGAAACTCCACAACTAGAGACTCTGCAACTAGAAACTCAACAACTAGATACTCCGCAACTGAACAACTAGAAACTCCACAACTGGAAAATCCACAACTAGATACTCCACAACTAGAAAATCTACAACTAGAAACTCCACAACTATAGACTCCACAACTTGAAACTCCACAAGTTTAAACTCCACAACTTGAGACTCCACAAGTAGAAACTCCACAACTAGAAACTCCACAACTGGAAACTCCCCAACTAGAAACTCCGCAAGTAGAAACTCCGCAACAGGAGACTCTACAACTAGAAACTCCACAACTAGAAACTTCAAAACTAGAAACTCCACAACTAGAAACTTCACAACTAGAAACTCCGCAACTAGAGACTCCACAACTAGAAACTCCACAACTTGAAACTCCACAACTAGAAACTCCACAACCAGAAACTCCACAACTAGAAACTCCGCAACTAGAAACTCCACAAATAGAGACTCGGCAACTAGAAATTTCATATCTAGAAACTCCACAACAAGAAACTGTAAAACTAGACTTCGCAACTAGAAACTCAACAACTAGAAACTCCACAACTAAAAACTCCACAACTGGAAACTCCACAACTTGAGACTCCGCAACTTGAAACTCCACAACAATAAACTCCGCTATTAAAAACTCCGCAACTAGAAACTCCGCAACTAGAAACTCCACAATTGAAACTCCACAACTACATACTCCACAACTGGAAACTCCACAACTAGATACTTCACAAATGGAAACTCCACAACTAGATACTCCACAACTGGAAACTCCACAACTAGAAACTCCACAACTAGAGACTCCACAACTAGAAACTCCACAACTAGAAACTCCACAACTAGAAACTCTGCAACTAGAGACTCCACAACTAGAAACTCCACAACTAGAAACTCCACAACTAGAAACTCCACAACTAGAAACTCCACAACTAGAAACTCCACAACAAGAGATTCCGCAACTAGAAACTCCACAACCAGAGACTCCGCAACTAGAAACTCCGCAGCTAGAAACTCCACAAATAGAAACTCCGCAACTAGAAACTCCGCAGCTAGAAACTACACAACTAGAGACTCCACAAATAGAAACTCCACAACTAGAAACTCCACAACTGGAAACTCCCCAACTAGAAACTCCGCAACTAGAAACTCCGCAACAGGAGACTCTACAACTAGAAACTCCACAACTAGAAACTCCAAAACTAGAAACTCCACAACTCGAAACTCCACAACTGGAAACTTCAGAACTAGACACTCCACAACTAAAAACTCTTCAACTTGAAACTCCTCAACTAGAAACTCCACAACTAGAAACTCCACAAAAGAGACTCCGCGACTTCACAATTAGAAACTCCACAACTGGAAACTCCACAAATAGATACTCTGCAACTAGAAACTCCACAACTAGAGACTCCACAACTTGAAACTCCACAACTTTAAACTCCATAACTTGAGACTCCACACCTAGAAACTCCACAACTTGAAACTCCACAGCTTGAGACTCCGCAACTAGAAAATCCACAACTAGGGACTCCACAACTGGAAACTCCACTACTAGATACTCCACAACTGAAAACTCGGCAACTAGAAACTCCACAACTAGAGACTCCACAACTTGAAACTCCACAACTAGAGACTCTGCAACTAGAAACTCCACAACTCGAAACTCCACAACTGGAAACTCCACAACGAGACACTCCACAACAAAAAACTCTTCAACTAGAAACTCCTAAACTAGAGACTCCACAACTAGAGAATCTACAACTAGAGACTTCAAACTAGAAACTCAACAACTAGAAACTCCACAACTAAAAACTCAACAACTAGAAACTCCCCAGCTTGAGACTCCGCAACTTGAAACTCCACAACTAGAAACTCCGCAACTAGAAACTCCACAACAAGGGACTCCACAACTAGAAACTCCACAACTAGAAACTTCACAACTCGAAACTCCACTACTAGATACTCCACAACTGGAAACTCGACAACTAGAAACTCCACATCTAGAGACTCCACAACTTGAAACTCCACAACTAGAGACTCTGCAACTAGAAACTCAACAACTAGAGTCTCCGCAACTCAACAATTAGAAACTCCACAACTGGAAAATCCACAACTAGATACTCCACAACTAGAAAATCTACAACTAGAAACTCCACAACTATAGACTCCACAACTTGAAACTCCACAAGTTTAAACTCCACAACTTGAGACTCCACAACTAGAAACTCCACAACTAGAAACTCCACAACTGGGAACTCCCCAACTAGAAACTCCGCAACTAGAAACTCCACAACTAGGGACTCCACAACTGGAAACTCCACTACTAGATACTCCACAACTGAAAACTCGGCAACTAGAAACTCCACAACTAGAGACTCCACAACTTGAAACTCCACAACTAGAGACTCTGCAACTAGAAACTCCACAACTCGAAACTCCACAACTGGAAACTCCACAACGAGACACTCCACAACAAAAAACTCTTCAACTAGAAACTCCTAAACTAGAGACTCCACAACTAGAGAATCTACAACTAGAGACTTCAAACTAGAAACTCAACAACTAGAAACTCCACAACTAAAAACTCAACAACTAGAAACTCCCCAGCTTGAGACTCCGCAACTTGAAACTCCACAACTAGAAACTCCGCAACTAGAAACTCCACAACAAGGGACTCCACAACTAGAAACTCCACAACTAGAAACTTCACAACTCGAAACTCCACTACTAGATACTCCACAACTGGAAACTCGACAACTAGAAACTCCACATCTAGAGACTCCACAACTTGAAACTCCACAACTAGAGACTCTGCAACTAGAAACTCAACAACTAGAGTCTCCGCAACTCAACAATTAGAAACTCCACAACTGGAAAATCCACAACTAGATACTCCACAACTAGAAAATCTACAACTAGAAACTCCACAACTATAGACTCCACAACTTGAAACTCCACAAGTTTAAACTCCACAACTTGAGACTCCACAACTAGAAACTCCACAACTAGAAACTCCACAACTGGGAACTCCCCAACTAGAAACTCCGCAACTAGAAACTCCACAACTAGGGACTCCACAACTGGAAACTCCACTACTAGATACTCCACAACTGAAAACTCGGCAACTAGAAACTCCACAACTAGAGACTCCACAACTTGAAACTCCACAACTAGAGACTCTGCAACTAGAAACTCCACAACTCGAAACTCCACAACTGGAAACTCCACAACGAGACACTCCACAACAAAAAACTCTTCAACTAGAAACTCCTAAACTAGAGACTCCACAACTAGAGAATCTACAACTAGAGACTTCAAACTAGAAACTCAACAACTAGAAACTCCACAACTAAAAACTCAACAACTAGAAACTCCCCAGCTTGAGACTCCGCAACTTGAAACTCCACAACTAGAAACTCCGCAACTAGAAACTCCACAACAAGGGACTCCACAACTAGAAACTCCACAACTAGAAACTTCACAACTCGAAACTCCACTACTAGATACTCCACAACTGGAAACTCGACAACTAGAAACTCCACATCTAGAGACTCCACAACTTGAAACTCCACAACTAGAGACTCTGCAACTAGAAACTCAACAACTAGAGACTCTGCAACTCAACAATTAGAAACTCCACAACTGGAAAATCCACAACTAGATACTCCACAACTAGAAAATCTACAACTAGAAAATCCACAACTATAGACTCCACAACTTGAAACTCCACAAGTTTAAACTCCACAACTTGAGACTCCACAACTAGAAACTCCACAACTAGAAACTCCACAACTGGGAACTCCCCAACTAGAAACTCCGCAACTAGAAACTCCGCAACAGGAGACTCTACAACTAGAAACTCCAAAACTAGAAACTCGAAAACTAGAAACTCCACAACTAGAAACTTCACAACTAGAAACTCCGCAACTAGAGACTCCACAACTAGAAACTTCACAACTTGAAACTCCTCAAATAGAAACTCCACAACCAGAAACTCCACAACTAGAAACTCCGCAACTAGAAACTCCGCAACTAGAGACTCCACAACTAGAAACCCCACAACTAGAAACTCCACAACTTCAAACTCTATTAAAACAGACTCGGCAACTAGAAATTCCATATCTAGAAACTCCACAACTAGAAACTGCAAAACTAGAGACTTCACAACTAGAAACTCAACAACTAGAAACTCCACAACTAAAAACTCCACAACTGGAAACTCCACAACTTGAGACTCCGCAACTTGAACATTCACAACTAGAAACTCCGCTATTAAAAACTCCGCAACTAGAAACTCCGCAACTAAAAACTCCACAACTTAAAACTCCACAACTAGATACTCCACAACTGGAAACTCCACAACTAGATAGTTCACAACCGGAAACTCAACAACTAGATACTCCACAACTGGAAACTCCACAACTAGAAACTCCACAACTAGAGACTCCACAACTCGAAACTCCACAACTAGAAACTCCACGACCAGAAACTGCACAACCAGAAACTCCGCAACTCCACAACTGGAAACTCCACAACTAGATACTCTGCAACTAGAAACTCCACAACTAGAGACTCCACAACTTGAAACTCCACAACTTTAAGCTCCACAACTTGAGACTCCACAACTAGAAACTGCGCAACTTGAAACTCCGCAGCTTGAGACTCCGCAACTGGAAATTCCACAACTATGGACTCCGCCACTAGAAACTCCACAGCTAGAAACTCCACAACTGGAAACTCCACTACAAGATACTCCACAACTGGAAACTCGGCAACTAGAAACTCTGCGACTAGAGACTCCACAACTTGAAACTCCACAACTAGAAACTCCACAACTCGAAACTCCACTACTAGATACTCCACAACTGGAAACTCGACAACTAGAAACTCCACATCTAGAGACTCCACAACTTGAAACTCCACAACTAGAAACTCCACAACTAGAAACTCCACAACTGGGAACTCCCCAACTAGAAACTCCGCAACTAGAAACTCCGCAACAGGAGACTCTACAACTAGAAACTCCACAACTAGAAACTCCACAACTAGAAACTCCACAACTAGAGATTCCGCAACTAGAAACCCTTCAACCAGAGACTCCGCAACTAGAAACTCCGCAGCTAGAAACTCCACAAATAGAAACTCCGCAACTAGAAACTCCGCAGCTAGAAACTACACAACTAGAGACTCCACAAATAGAAACTCCACAACTAGAAACTCCACAACTAGAAACTCCACAACTTCAAACTCTATTAAAACAGACTCGGCAACTAGAAATTCCATATCTAGAAACTCCACAACTAGAAACTGCAAAACTATAGACTTCACAACTAGAAACTCAACAACTAGAAACTCCACAACTAAAAACTCCACAACTGGAAACTCCACAACTTGAGACTCCGCAACTTGAAACTCCACAACAATAAACTCCGCTATTAAAAACTCCGCAACTAGAAACTCCGCAACTAGAAACTCCACAACTTGAAACTCCACAACTAGATACTCCACAACTGGAAACTCCACATTAGATACTTCACAAATTGAAACTCCACAATTAGATACTCCACAACTGGAAACTCCACAACTAGAAACTCCACAACTAGAGACTCCACAACTCGAAACTCCACAACTAGAAACTCCACAACTAGAAACTCCACAACTGGAAACTCCACAACTAGATACTCCGCAACTAGAAACTCCACAACTAGAGACTCCACAACTTGAAACTCCACAACTAGAAACTCCACAACTAGAAACTCTGCAACTAGAGACTCCACAAATAGAAACTCCACAACTAGAAACTCCACAACTAGAAACCCACAACTAGAAACTCCACAACTAGAAACTCCACAACTAGAGATTCCGCAACTAGAAACTCCACAACCAGAGACTCCGCAACTAGAAACTCCGCAGCTAGAAACTCCACAAATAGAAACTCCGCAACTAGAAACTCCGCAGCTAGAAACTACACAACTAGAGACTCCACAAATAGAAACTCCACAACTAGAAACTCCACAACTGGAAACTCCCCAACTAGAAACTCCGCAACTAGAAACTCCGCAACAGGAGACTCTACAACTAGAAACTCCACAACTAGAAACTCCAAAACTAGAAACTCCACAACTCGAAACTCCACAACTGGAAACTCCACAACTAGACACTCCACAACTAAAAACTCTTCAACTTGAAACTCCTCAACTAGAAACTCCACAACTAGAAACTCCACAAAAGAGACTCCGCGACTTCACAATTAGAAACTCCACAACTGGAAACTCCACAAATAGATACTCTGCAACTAGAAACTCCACAACTAGAGACTCCACAACTTGAAACTCCACAACTTTAAACTCCATAACTTGAGACTCCACACCTAGAAACTCCACAACTTGAAACTCCACAGCTTGAGACTCCGCAACTAGAAACTCCACAACTAGGGACTCCACAACTGGAAACTCCACTACTAGATACTCCACAACTGAAAACTCGGCAACTAGAAACTCCACAACTAGAGACTCCACAACTTGAAACTCCACAACTAGAGACTCTGCAACTAGAAACTCCACAACTCGAAACTCCACAACTGGAAACTCCACAACGAGACACTCCACAACAAAAAACTCTTCAACTAGAAACTCCTAAACTAGAGACTCTACAACTAGAGAATCTACAACTAGAGACTTCAAACTAGAAACTCAACAACTAGAAACTCCACAACTAAAAACTCAACAACTAGAAACTCCCCAGCTTGAGACTCCGCAACTTGAAACTCCACAACTAGAAACTCCGCAACTAGAAACTCCACAACTAGAAACTCCACAACTAGAAACTCCACAACTAGAAACTCCACAACCAGAGACTCCACAGCTTCACAACTAGAAACTCCACAACTGGAAACTCCACAACTAGATACTCTGCAACTAGAAACTCCACAACTAGAGACTCCACAACTTGAAACTCCACAACTTGAGACTCCACAACTAGAAACTCCACAACTTGAAACTCCGCAGCTTGAGACTCCGCAACTAGAAACTCCACAACTAGGGACTCTGCAACTAGAAACTCCACAACTAGAAACTCCACAACTGGAAACTCCACAACTAGAAACTCCACAGCTTGAGACTCCGCAACTTGAAACTCCACAACTTGAAACTCCACAATTGAAACTCCACAACTAGATACTCCACAACTGGAAACTCCACAACTAGATACTTCACAAATGGAAACTCCACAACTAGATACTCCACAACTGGAAACTCCACAACTAGAAACTCCACAACTAGAGACTCCACAACTCGAAACTCCACAACTAGAAACTCCACAACTAGAAACTCCACAACTGGAAACTCCACAACTAGATACTCCGCAACTAGAAACTCCACAACTAGAGACTCCACAACTTGAAACTCCACAACTAGAAACTCCACAACTAGAAACTCTGCAACTAGAGACTCCACAACTAGAAACTCCACAACTAGAAACTCCACAACTAGAAACTCCACAACTAGAAACTCCACAACTAGAAACTCCACAACTAGAGATTCCGCAACTAGAAACTCCACAACCAGAGACTCCGCAACTAGAAACTCCGCAGCTAGAAACTCCACAAATAGAAACTCCGCAACTAGAAACTCCGCAGCTAGAAACTACACAACTAGAGACTCCACAAATAGAAACTCCACAACTAGAAACTCCACAACTGGAAACTCCCCAACTAGAAACTCCGCAACTAGAAACTCCGCAACAGGAGACTCTACAACTAGAAACTCCACAACTAGAAACTCCAAAACTAGAAACTCCACAACTAGAAACTCCACAACTAAAAACTCAACAACTAGAAACTCCCCAGCTTGAGACTCCGCAACTTCAAACTCCACAACTAGAAACTCCGCAACTAGAAACTCCACAACAACGGACTCCACAACTAGAAACTCCACAACTAGAAACTTCACAACTCGAAACTCCACTACTAGATACTCCACAACTGGAAACTCGACAACTATAAACTCCACATCTAGAGACTCCACAACTTGAAACTCCACAACTAGAGACTCTGCAACTAGAAACTCAACAACTAGAGTCTCCGCAACTCAACAATTAGAAACTCCACAACTGGAAAATCCACAACTAGATACTCCACAACTAGAAAATCTACAACTAGAAACTCCACAACTATAGACTCCACAACTTGAAACTCCACAAGTTTAAACTCCACAACTTGAGACTCCACAACTAGAAACTCCACAACTAGAAACTCCACAACTGGGAACTCCCCAACTAGAAACTCCGCAACTAGAAACTCCGCAACAGGAGACTCTACAACTAGAAACTCCACAACTAGAAACTCGAAAACTAGAAACTCCACAACTAGAAACTTCACAACTAGAAACTCCGCAACTAGAGACTCCACAACTAGAAACTTCACAACTTGAAACTCCTCAAATAGAAACTCCACAACCAGAAACTCCACAACTAGAAACTCCGCAACTAGAAACTCCGCAACTAGAGACTCCACAACTAGAAACCCCACAACTAGAAACTCCACAACTTCAAACTCTATTAAAACAGACTCGGCAACTAGAAATTCCATATCTAGAAACTCCACAACTAGAAACTGCAAAACTAGAGACTTCACAACTAGAAACTCAACAACTAGAAACTCCACAACTAAAAACTCCACAACTGGAAACTCCACAACTTGAGACTCCGCAACTTGAAAATTCACAACTAGAAACTCCGCTATTAAAAACTCCGCAACTAGAAACTCCGCAACTAAAAACTCCACAACTTAAAACTCCACAACTAGATACTCCGCAACTGGAAACTCCACAACTAGATACTTCACAACGGGAAACTCAACAACTAGATACTCCACAACTGGAAACTCCACAACTAGAAACTCCACAACTAGAGACTCCACAACTCGAAACTCCTCAACTAGAAACTCCACGACTAGAAACTCCACAACCAGAAACTCCGCAACTCCACAACTAGAAACTCCACAACTGGAAACTCCACAACTAGATACTCTGCAACTAGAAACTCCACAACTAGAGACTCCACAACTTGAAACTCCACAACTTTAAGCTCCACAACTTGAGACTCCACAACTAGAAACTGCGCAACTTGAAACTCCGCAGCTTGACACTCCGCAACTGGAAATTCCACAACTATGGACTCCGCCACTAGAAACTCCACAGCTAGAAACTCCACAACTGGAAACTCCACTACAAGATACTCCACAACTGGAAACTCGGCAACTAGAAACTCTACGACTAGAGACTCCACAACTTGAAACTCCACAACTAGAAACTCCACAACCAGAGACTCCACAGCTTCACAACTAGAAACTCCACAACTGGAAACTCCACAACTAGATACTCTGCAACTAGAAACTCCACAACTAGAGACTCCACAACTTGAAACTCCACAACTTGAAACTCCACAACTTGAGACTCCACAACTAGAAACTCCACAACTTGAAACTCCGCAGCTTGAGACTCCGCAACTAGAAACTCCACAACTAGGGACTCCGCAACTAGAAACTCCACAACTAGAAACTCCACAACTGGAAACTCCACAACTAGAAACTCCACAGCTTGAGACTCCGCAACTTGAAACTCCACAACTTGAAACTTCGCAACTAGAAACTCCGCAACTAGGGACTCCACAACTAGAAACTCCACAACTAGAAACTCCACAACTCGAAACTCCACTACTAGATACTCCACAACTGGAAACTCGACAACTAGAAACTCCACATCTAGAGACTCCACAATTTGAAACTCCACAACTAGAGACTCTGCAACTAGAAACTCAACAACTAGATACTCCGCAACTGAACAACTAGAAACTCCACAACTGGAAAATCCACAACTAGATACTCCACAACTAGAAAATCTACAACTAGAAACTCCACAACTATAGACTCCACAACTTGAAACTCCACAAGTTTAAACTCCACAACTTGAGACTCCACAAGTAGAAACTCCACAACTAGAAACTCCACAACTGGAAACTCCCCAACTAGAAACTCCGCAAGTAGAAACTCCGCAACAGGAGACTCTACAACTAGAAACTCCACAACTAGAAACTTCAAAACTAGAAACTCCACAACTAGAAACTTCACAACTAGAAACTCCGCAACTAGAGACTCCACAACTAGAAACTCCACAACTTGAAACTCCACAACTAGAAACTCCACAACCAGAAACTCCACAACTAGAAACTCCGCAACTAGAAACTCCACAAATAGAGACTCGGCAACTAGAAATTTCATATCTAGAAACTCCACAACAAGAAACTGTAAAACTAGACTTCGCAACTAGAAACTCAACAACTAGAAACTCCACAACTAAAAACTCCACAACTGGAAACTCCACAACTTGAGACTCCGCAACTTGAAACTCCACAACAATAAACTCCGCTATTAAAAACTCCGCAACTAGAAACTCCGCAACTAGAAACTCCACAATTGAAACTCCACAACTACATACTCCACAACTGGAAACTCCACAACTAGATACTTCACAAATGGAAACTCCACAACTAGATACTCCACAACTGGAAACTCCACAACTAGAAACTCCACAACTAGAGACTCCACAACTAGAAACTCCACAACTAGAAACTCCACAACTAGAAACTCTGCAACTAGAGACTCCACAACTAGAAACTCCACAACTAGAAACTCCACAACTAGAAACTCCACAACTAGAAACTCCACAACTAGAAACTCCACAACAAGAGATTCCGCAACTAGAAACTCCACAACCAGAGACTCCGCAACTAGAAACTCCGCAGCTAGAAACTCCACAAATAGAAACTCCGCAACTAGAAACTCCGCAGCTAGAAACTACACAACTAGAGACTCCACAAATAGAAACTCCACAACTAGAAACTCCACAACTGGAAACTCCCCAACTAGAAACTCCGCAACTAGAAACTCCGCAACAGGAGACTCTACAACTAGAAACTCCACAACTAGAAACTCCAAAACTAGAAACTCCACAACTCGAAACTCCACAACTGGAAACTTCAGAACTAGACACTCCACAACTAAAAACTCTTCAACTTGAAACTCCTCAACTAGAAACTCCACAACTAGAAACTCCACAAAAGAGACTCCGCGACTTCACAATTAGAAACTCCACAACTGGAAACTCCACAAATAGATACTCTGCAACTAGAAACTCCACAACTAGAGACTCCACAACTTGAAACTCCACAACTTTAAACTCCATAACTTGAGACTCCACACCTAGAAACTCCACAACTTGAAACTCCACAGCTTGAGACTCCGCAACTAGAAAATCCACAACTAGGGACTCCACAACTGGAAACTCCACTACTAGATACTCCACAACTGAAAACTCGGCAACTAGAAACTCCACAACTAGAGACTCCACAACTTGAAACTCCACAACTAGAGACTCTGCAACTAGAAACTCCACAACTCGAAACTCCACAACTGGAAACTCCACAACGAGACACTCCACAACAAAAAACTCTTCAACTAGAAACTCCTAAACTAGAGACTCCACAACTAGAGAATCTACAACTAGAGACTTCAAACTAGAAACTCAACAACTAGAAACTCCACAACTAAAAACTCAACAACTAGAAACTCCCCAGCTTGAGACTCCGCAACTTGAAACTCCACAACTAGAAACTCCGCAACTAGAAACTCCACAACAAGGGACTCCACAACTAGAAACTCCACAACTAGAAACTTCACAACTCGAAACTCCACTACTAGATACTCCACAACTGGAAACTCGACAACTAGAAACTCCACATCTAGAGACTCCACAACTTGAAACTCCACAACTAGAGACTCTGCAACTAGAAACTCAACAACTAGAGTCTCCGCAACTCAACAATTAGAAACTCCACAACTGGAAAATCCACAACTAGATACTCCACAAGTAGAAAATCTACAACTAGAAACTCCACAACTATAGACTCCACAACTTGAAACTCCACAAGTTTAAACTCCACAACTTGAGACTCCACAACTAGAAACTCCGCAACTAGAAACTCCGCAACAGGAGACTCTACAACTAGAAACTCCACAACTAGAAACTCGAAAACTAGAAACTCCACAACTAGAAACTTCACAACTAGAAACTCCGCAACTAGAGACTCCACAACTAGAAACTTCACAACTTGAAACTCCTCAAATAGAAACTCCACAACCAGAAACTCCACAACTAGAAACTCCGCAACTAGAAACTCCGCAACTAGAGACTCCACAACTAGAAACCCCACAACTAGAAACTCCACATCTTCAAACTCTATTAAAACAGACTCGGCAACTAGAAATTCCATATCTAGAAACTCCACAACTAGAAACTGCAAAACTAGAGACTTCACAACTAGAAACTCAACAACTAGAAACTCCACAACTAAAAACTCCACAACTGGGAACTCCACAACTTGAGACTCCGCAACTTGAAAATTCACAACTAGAAACTCCGCTATTAAAAACTCCGCAACTAGAAACTCCGCAACTAAATACTCCACAACTTAAAACTCCACAACTAGAAACTCCACAACTAGATACTTCACAACGGGAAACTCAACAACTAGATACTCCACAACTGGAAACTCCACAACTAGAAACTCCACAACTAGAGACTCCACAACTCGAAACTCTTCAACTAGAAACTCCACGACTAGAAACTCCACAACCAGAAACTCTGCAACTCCACAACTAGAAACTCCACAACTGGAAACTCCACAACTAGATACTCTGCAACTAGAAACTCCACAACTAGAGACTCCACAACTTGAAACTCCACAACTTTAAGCTCCACAACTTGAGACTCCACAACTAGAAACTGCGCAACTTGAAACTCCGCAGCTTGAGACTCCGCAACTGGAAATTCCACATCTATGGACTCCGCCACTAGAAACTCCACAGCTAGAAACTCCACAACTGGAAACTCCACTACAAGATACTCCACAACTGGAAACTCGGCAACTAGAAACTCTACGACTAGAGACTCCACAACTTGAAACTCCACAACTAGAAACTCCACAACTCGAAACTCCACTACTAGATACTCCACAACTGGAAACTCGACAACTAGAAACTCCACATCTAGAGACTCCACAACTTGAAACTCCACAACTAGAGACTCTGCAACTAGAAACTCAACAACTAGAGACTGCGCAACTCAACAACTATAAACTCCACAACTGGAAAATCCACAACTAGATACTCCACAACTAGAAAATATACAACTAGTAACTCCACAACTATAGACTCCCCAACTTCAAACTCCACAAGTGTAAACTTCACAACTTGAGACTCCACAACTAGAAACTCCACAACTGAAAACTCCCCAACTAGAAACTCCGCAACTAGAAACTCCGCAACAGGAGACTCTACAACTAGAAACTCCACAACTAGAAACTCCAAAACGAGAAACTCCACAACTAGAAACTCCACAAGTTTAAAGTCCACAACTTGAGACTCCACAACTAGAAACTCTACAACTTGAAACTCCTCAACTAGAAACTCCACAACCAGAAACTCCACAACTAGAAACTCCGCAACTAGAAACTCCACAACTAGAGACTCCACAACTAGAAACTCCACAACTAGAAACTCCACAACTACAAACTCCACAAATACAGACTCGGCAACTAGAAATTCCATATCTAGAAACTCCACAACTAGTAACTGCAAAACTAGAGACTTCACAACTAGAAACTCAACAACTAGAAACTCCACAACTAAAAACTCCACAACTGGAAACTCCACAACTTGAGACTCCGCAACTTGAAACTTCACAACTAGAAACTCCGCTATTAAAAACTCCGCAACTAGAAACTTCACAACTTAAAACTCCACAACTAGATACTCCACAACTGGAAACTCCACAACTAGATACTTCACAACTGGAAACTCCACAACTAGATACTCCACAACTGGAAACTCCACAACTAGCGACTCCACAACTCGAAACTCCACAACTAGAAACTCCACAACTAAAAACTTCACAACCAGAGACTCCACAGCTTCACAACTAGAAACTCCACAACTGGAAACTCCACAACTGGAAACTCGACAACTAGAAACTCCACAACTAGAGACTCCACAACTAGAAACTCCACAACTAGAAACTCCACAACTAGAAACTCCACAACTAGAGATTCCGCAACTAGAATCTCCACAACCAGAGACTCCGCAACTAGAAACTCCGCAGCTAGAAACTCCACAAATAGAAACTCCGCAACTAGAAACTCCGCAACTAGAAACTACACAACTAGAGACTCCACAAATAGAAACTCCACAACTAGAAACTCCACAACTGGAAACTCCCCAAATAGAAACTCCGCAACTAGAAACTCCGCAACAGGAGACTCTACAACTAGAAACTCCACAACTAGAAACTCCAAAACTAGAAACTCCACAACTCGAAACTCCACAACTGGAAACTCCACAACTAGACACTCCACAACTAAAAACTCTTCAACTTGAAACTCCTCAACTAGAAACTCCACAACTAGAAACTCCACAAAAGAGACTCCGCGACTTCACAATTAGAAACTCCACAACTGGAAACTCCACAAATAGATACTCTGCAACTAGAAACTCCACAACTAGAGACTCCACAACTTGAAACTCCACAACTTTAAACTCCATAACTTGAGACTCCACACCTAGAAACTCCACAACTTGAAACTCCACAGCTTGAGACTCCGCAACTAGAAACTCCACAACTAGGGACTCCACAACTGGAAACTCCACTACTAGATACTCCACAACTGAAAACTCGGCAACTAGAAACTCCACAACTAGAGACTCCACAACTTGAAACTCCACAACTAGAGACTCTGCAACTAGAAACTCCACAACTCGAAATTCCACAACTGGAAACTCCACAACGAGACACTCCACAACAAAAAACTCTTCAACTAGAAACTCCTAAACTAGAGACTCCACAACTAGAGAATCTACAACTAGAGACTTCAAACTAGAAACTCAACAACTAGAAACTCCACAACTAAAAACTCAACAACTAGAAACTCCCCAGCTTGAGACTCCGCAACTTGAAACTCCACAACTAGAAACTCCGCAACTAGAAACTCCACAACAAGGGACTCCACAACTAGAAACTCCACAACTAGAAACTTCACAACTCGAAACTCCACTACTAGATACTCCACAACTGGAAACTCGACAACTAGAAACTCCACATCTAGAGACTCCACAACTTGAAACTCCACAACTAGAGACTCTGCAACTAGAAACTCAACAACTAGAGACTCTGCAACTCAACAATTAGAAACTCCACAACTGGAAAATCCACAACTAGATACTCCACAACTAGAAAATCTCCAACTAGAAAATCCACAACTATAGACTCCACAACTTGAAACTCCACAAGTTTAAACTCCACAACTTGAGACTCCACAACTAGAAACTCCACAACTAGAAACTCCACAACTGGGAACTCCCCAACTAGAAACTCCGCAACTAGAAACTCCGCAACAGGAGACTACAACTAGAAACTCCACAACTAGAAACTCGAAAACTAGAAACTCCACAACTAGAAACTTCACAACTAGAAACTCCGCAACTAGAGACTCCACAACTAGAAACTTCACAACTTGAAACTCCTCAAATAGAAACTCCACAACCAGAAACTCCACAACTAGAAACTCCGCAACTAGAAACTCCGCAACTAGAGACTCCACAACTAGAAACCCCGCAACTAGAAACTCCACAACTTCAAACTCTATTAAAACAGACTCGGCAACTAGAAATTCCATATCTAGAAACTCCACAACTAGAAACTGCAAAACTAGAGACTTCACAACTAGAAACTCAACAACTAGAAACTCCACAACTAAAAACTCCACAACTGGAAACTCCACAACTTGAGACTCCGCAACTTGAACATTCACAACTAGAAACTCCGCTATTAAAAACTCCGCAACTAGAAACTCCGCAACTAGAAACTCCACAACTTGAAACTCCACAACTAGATACTCCACAACTGGAAACTCCACATTAGATACTTCACAAATTGAAACTCCACAATTAGATACTCCACAACTGGAAACTCCACAACTAGAAACTCCACAACTAGAGACTCCACAACTAGAAACTCCACAACTAGAAACTCCACAACTAGAAACTCCACAACTGGAAACTCAACAACTAGATACTCCGCAACTAGAAACTGCACAACTAGAGACTCCACAACTTGAAACTCCACAACTAGAAACTCCACAACTAGAAACTCCACAACTAGAGACTCCACAACTAGAAACTCCACAACTAGAAACTCCACAACTAGAAACTCCACAACTGGAAACTCCACAACTAGATACTCCGCAACTAGAAACTCCACAACTAGAGACTCCACAACTTGAAACTCCACAACTAGAAACTCCACAACTAGAAACTCCACAACTAGAAACTCCACAACTAGAAACTCCACAACTAGAAACTCCACAACTAGAGATTCCGCAACTAGAAACTCCACAACCAGAGACTCCGCAACTAGAAACTCCGCAGCTAGAAACTCCACAAATAGAAACTCCGCAACTAGAAACTCCGCAGCTAGAAACTACACAACTAGAGACTCCACAAATAGAAACTCCACAACTAGAAACTCCACAACTGGAAACTCCCCAACTAGAAACTCCGCAACTAGAAACTCCGCAACAGGAGACTCTACAACTAGAAACTCCACAACTAGAAACTCCAAAACTAGAAACTCCACAACTCGAAACTCCACAACTGGAAACTCCACAACTAGACACTCCACAACTAAAAACTCTTCAACTTGAAACTCCTCAACTAGAAACTCCACAACTAGAAACTCCACAAAAGAGACTCCGCGACTTCACAATTAGAAACTCCACAACTGGAAACTCCACAAATAGATACTCTGCAACTAGAAACTCCACAACTAGAGACTCCACAACTTGAAACTCCACAACTTTAAACTCCATAACTTGAGACTCCACACCTAGAAACTCCACAACTTGAAACTCCACAGCTTGAGACTCCGCAACTAGAAACTCCACAACTAGGGACTCCACAACTGGAAACTCCACTACTAGATACTCCACAACTGAAAACTCGGCAACTAGAAACTCCACAACTAGAGACTCCACAACTTGAAACTCCACAACTAGAGACTCTGCAACTAGAAACTCCACAACTCGAAACTCCACAACTGGAAACTCCACAACGAGACACTCCACAACAAAAAACTCTTCAACTAGAAACTCCTAAACTAGAGACTCCACAACTAGAGAATCTACAACTAGAGACTTCAAACTAGAAACTCAACAACTAGAAACTCCACAACTAAAAACTCAACAACTAGAAACTCCCCAGCTTGAGACTCCGCAACTTGAAACTCCACAACTAGAAACTCCGCAACTAGAAACTCCACAACTAGAAACTCCACAACTAGAAACTCCACAACTAAAAACTCCACAACCAGAGACTCCACAGCTTCACAACTAGAAACTCCACAACTGGAAACTCCACAACTAGATACTCTGCAACTAGAAACTCCACAACTAGAGACTCCACAACTTGAAACTCCACAACTTGAAACTCCACAACTTGAGAATCCACAACTAGAAACTCCACAACTTGAAACTCCGCAGCTTGAGACTCCGCAACTAGAAACTCCACAACTAGGGACTCCGCAACTAGAAACTCCACAACTAGAAACTCCACAACTGGAAACTCCACAACTAGAAACTCCACAGCTTGAGACTCCGCAACTTGAAACTCCACAACTTGAAACTTCGCAACTAGAAACTCCGCAACTAGGGACTCCACAACTAGAAACTCCACAACTAGAAACTCCACAACTCGAAACTCCACTTCTAGATACTCCACAACTGGAAACTCGACAACTAGAAACTCCACATCTAGAGACTCCACAATTTGAAACTCCACAACTAGAGACTCTGCAACTAGAAACTCAACAACTAGATACTCCGCAACTGAACAACTAGAAACTCCACAACTGGAAAATCCACAACTAGATACTCCACAACTAGAAAATCTACAACTAGAAACTCCGCAACTATAGACTCCACAACTTGAAACTCCACAAGTTTAAACTCCACAACTTGAGACTCCACAAGTAGAAACTCCACAACTAGAAACTCCACAACTGGAAACTCCCCAACTAGAAACTCCGCAAGTAGAAACTCCGCAACAGGAGACTCTACAACTAGAAACTCCACAACTAGAAACTTCAAAACTAGAAACTCCACAACTAGAAACTTCACAACTAGAAACTCCACAACTAGAAACTCCACAACTGGAAACTCCCCAACTAGAAACTCCGCAACTAGAAACTCCGCAACAGGAGACTCTACAACTAGAAACTCCACAACTAGAAACTCCAAAACTAGAAACTCCACAACTCGAAACTCCACAACTGGAAACTCCACAACTAGACACTCCACAACTAAAAACTCTTCAACTTGAAACTCCTCAACTAGAAACTCCACAACTAGAAACTCCACAAAAGAGACTCCGCGACTTCACAATTAGAAACTCCACAACTGGAAACTCCACAAATAGATACTCTGCAACTAGAAACTCCACAACTAGAGACTCCACAACTTGAAACTCCACAACTTTAAACTCCATAACTTGAGACTCCACACCTAGAAACTCCACAACTTGAAACTCCACAGCTTGAGACTCCGCAACTAGAAACTCCACAACTAGGGACTCCACAACTGGAAACTCCACTACTAGATACTCCACAACTGAAAACTCGGCAACTAGAAACTCCACAACTAGAGACTCCACAACTTGAAACTCCACAACTAGAGACTCTGCAACTAGAAACTCCACAACTCGAAACTCCACAACTGGAAACTCCACAACGAGACACTCCACAACAAAAAACTCTTCAACTAGAAACTCCTAAACTAGAGACTCCACAACTAGAGAATCTACTACTAGAGACTTCAAACTAGAAACTCAACAACTAGAAACTCCACAACTAAAAACTCAACAACTAGAAACTCCCCAGCTTGAGACTCCGCAACTTGAAACTCCACAACTAGAAACTCCGCAACTAGAAACTCCACAACAAGGGACTCCACAACTAGAAACTCCACAACTAGAAACTTCACAACTCGAAACTCCACTACTAGATACTCCACAACTGGAAACTCGACAACTAGAAACTCCACATCTAGAGACTCCACAACTTGAAACTCCACAACTAGAGACTCTGCAACTAGAAACTCAACAACTAGAGACTCTGCAACTCAACAATTAGAAACTCCACAACTGGAAAATCCACAACTAGATACTCCACAACTAGAAAATCTACAACTAGAAACTCCACAACTATAGACTCCACAACTTGAAACTCCACAAGTTTAAACTCCACAACTTGAGACTCCACAACTAGAAACTCCACAACTAGAAACTCCACAACTGGAAACTCCCCAACTAGAAACTCCGCAACTAGAAACTCCGCAACAGGAGACTCTACAACTAGAAACTCCACAACTAGAAACTCGAAAACTAGAAACTCCACAACTAGAAACTTCACAACTAGAAACTCCGCAACTAGAGACTCCACAACTAGAAACTTCACAACTTGAAACTCCTCAAATAGAAACTCCACAACCAGAAACTCCACAACTAGAAACTCCGCAACTAGAAACTCCGCAACTAGAGACTCCACAACTAGAAACCCCACAACTAGAAACTCCACAACTTCAAACTCTATT
>NW_027464882.1:0-7500 GCF_043290135.1 Rhipicephalus microplus
ATGCCGGGGCGGGGTTGGCGACGCCGACGCAAAAGTGGGAACCGCCACTAGGATGTTCGCCGTTTTTGGCAGAGTGAGTGCTGGCACTCCGGCGAAGCGAAAGAGCGCGAATGCGCCCACGAAAGTGGCGTGTTTGGACGTGCTTGACGACGACCACCGCAGGAAAACGAAAAACCACGTCAGCCGGGGCGAGCGACCCATGGCGGTCTGGGTGCTTATCGCTGCTATTATAGGGGCACCCCGGCAGACGCAAAAAAAAAAAAAAAAATTTTTTTCGACATTCTTTTTTGCTCGTCGACCTCGGGTGACCCAGGTCGCAGTGGGAGCCGCGCACGAAAGCGGCGTCGCGAGACGGCTTCGCGGTCGCTAGTCGCACGAGCTCGGCAACCGCGTCTGCCGGGGCGGAGTTCGGGACGCCGACGGCTAAGTGGGAACCGCCGCTCGGATGTTCGCCGTTTGTGGCCGAGTGAGTGCTGGCACTCCGGCGAAGCCAAACGGGGCCGATTCCGGCACGATATCGGCGTCTTTCTACGTGCTCGCCGGCGACCGTCGCACGAGTACGGCAAAGTGCGTCTGCCGGGGCGGGGTTTGCGACGCGTACGCAATAGTGAGAACCGTCGCTCGGATGTTCGTCGTCTTTCGCCGAGCCAGTGCTGGCAATCCGGCGAAGCCGAACGGAGCCGATTCGGGCACGATATCGGCGTCTTTCCACGTGCTCGCCGGCGACCGTCGCACGAGTACGGTAAACCGCGTCAGCCGGGGCGGAGTTCGGGACGCCGATGCGAAAGTGGGAAGCGCCGCTCGGATCTTCGCCGTTTTTGGAGGAGTCAGTGGCGGCACTCCGGTGAAGCCAAGGTGCGCCAATTCGCGCACGATATCGGCGTCTTTCGACGTGCCCGCCGGCCACCGTCGCACGAGTACGGCAAACCTCGTCTGCCGGGGCGGGGTTTGCGACGCCGACGCAAAAGTGGGAACCGCCGCTCGGATGTTCGCCGTTTTTGGCAGAGTGAGTGCTGGCACTCCGGCGAAGCGAAAGAGCGCGAATGCGCCCACGAAAGTGGCGTGTTTGGACGTGCTTGACGACGACCACCGCAGGAAAACGAAAAACCACGTCAGCCGGGGCGAGCGACCCATGGCGGTCTGGGTGCTTATCGCTGCTATTATAGGGGCACCCCGGCAGACGCAAAAAAAAAAAAAATTTTTTTCGACATTCTTTTTTGCTCGTCGACCTCGGGTGACCCAGGTCGCAGTGGGAGCCGCGCACGAAAGCGGCGTCGCGAGACGGCTTCGCGGTCGCTAGTCGCACGAGCTCGGCAACCGCGTCTGCCGGGGCGGAGTTCGGGACGCCGACGGCTAAGTGGGAACCGCCGCTCGGATGTTCGCCGTTTGTGGCCGAGTGAGTGCTGGCACTCCGGCGAAGCCAAACGGGGCCGATTCCGGCACGATATCGGCGTCTTTCTACGTGCTCGCCGGCGACCGTCGCACGAGTACGGCAAAGTGCGTCTGCCGGGGCGGGGTTTGCGACGCGTACGCAATAGTGAGAACCGTCGCTCGGATGTTCGTCGTCTTTCGCCGAGCCAGTGCTGGCACTCCGGCGAAGCCGAACGGAGCCGATTCGGGCACGATATCGGCGTCTTTCCACGTGCTCGCCGGCGACCGTCGCACGAGTACGGTAAACCGCGTCAGCCGGGGCGGAGTTCGGGACGCCGATGCGAAAGTGGGAAGCGCCGCTCGGATCTTCGCCGTTTTTGGAGGAGTCAGTGGCGGCACTCCGGTGAAGCCAAGGTGCGCCAATTCGCGCACGATATCGGCGTCTTTCGACGTGCCCGCCGGCCACCGTCGCACGAGTACGGCAAACCTCGTCTGCCGGGGCGGGGTTTGCGACGCCGACGCAAAAGTGGGAACCGCCGCTCGGATGTTCGCCGTTTTTGGCAGAGTGAGTGCTGGCACTCCGGCGAAGCGAAAGAGCGTGAATGCGCCCACGAAAGTAGCGTATTTGGACGTGCTTGACGGCGACCGCCGCAGGAGTACGAAAAACCACGTCAGCCGGGGCGAGCGACCCACGGCGGTCTGGGTGCTTATCGCTGCTATTATAGGGGCACCCCGGCAGACGCAGAAAGAAAAAAAAAAATGGGGACATGGCGTGCGTCACCGTGCGGCTTCGCAGCGTTGCCGAAGTCGCCGAGCCCTTCGACTGAGCCGAACGGCGGACAGGGAACGTTGGTCGGCCGTTCTAACCTGTCGGTGCCACGCCGAGACGTCGTTAAGGAAAACCGCGTCGTGGGCCTCTACGACGCCGTCGAGTCGTTGTACGTTTGGTGTCCAGCGTGTCGGCGGCGAGTAGCGGACACGTCGTTCACGACTTCGGTCTTTCGCAGTCGACGCGAACTTGCGGAGAGTCGTGGTGCCTCACGTTTTCGGCAGAAACCGCGGCGGAATTTTCCCGTGCGTGCGCGCACGACCTCGGTGCTGTGCCGTCAGCGTAGTGTTGCACAAACTCGTGGCCTACCCAAGGTGCGGTACGTTTGCGGCCGTATCCTCGGTGGGAATTTCGTGAGTAGGGTCGCAAATTCTACGACCTCGGCGGGTTTGAGAGCGACGTAGACTTGTGGCACGCTCAACATGCCACACGTTTCGGGGCACACCCGCGGTGAAATTTTCTCGAGTACGCTCGTATTAGGGCCCAAGGAGGTCTGGGTACTTATCGCTGCTATTATGTGGGGGTTCTCGTGAGCGGCGTACGCGAAAGCGACCGGGTGTCTGATATGCGGCGGGCTTCGGCCTCGTCAAGCGTGTCCTCGGGTCTGCTCCAGGGGAATCCACGGCAGTCGTCTGCAGCCTCATCCGCTTGATGCGTTAGGGGCTGGTTGTCGGACGGTGCCGTTTTACCACGATATCGAGGTGTGTTCCGTGTCGTCCTCGGGCGATTCAGATGCGAAAGCGCCGAAGACGCGGGCGTGACCCGTCGTCTGGCGGCTTTGCAGTCTCGGCTCCGTTGCTAGTTCCGGCCGGTCCACCGACAGTGCAGCGGGCTTGGGCAACCCGCACGGCGCGACCGAGTCGATGCAACGAAAAAGAGCGAGCATGAACGTGCTTCTTGCCGCACGGCTCCCACTCGTCTTTCGGGAAGGTTGTGCCGTAGCGAGCTCGAACGCCGTCATCTCGGAGTGCAAAATAAGCGTGTTGGGGCGCCTGAAGGTGGCCTCCGCCGCACACAGACTGCGTCCGGCCCGCCGAGGGCGAGGACGGACGCGCAGTCGAACGATTACCTGGTTGATCCTGCCAGTAATCATATGCTTGTCTCAAAGATTAAGCCATGCATGTCTAAGTACATGCCGAAATAAGGCGAAACCGCGAATGGCTCATTAAATCAGTTATGGTTCCTTAGATCGTTTCTTCCTACTTGGATAACTGTGGCAATTCTAGAGCTAATACATGCAGTGAGCCTGGAGCCCTTTGGGTAACGGGTGCTTTTATTAGACCAAGATCGATCGGGTTTCGGCCCGTATTGTGTGGTGACTCTGGATAACTTTGTGCTGATCGCATGGCCACGAGCCGGCGACGTTTCTTTCAAGTGTCTGCCTTATCAACTTTCGATGGTAGGTTACTTGCTTACCATGGTTGTTACGGGTAACGGAGAATCAGGGTTCGATTCCGGAGAGGGAGCCTGAGAAACGGCTACCACATCCAAGGAAGGCAGCAGGCGCGCAAATTACCCACTCCCGGCACGGGGAGGTAGTGACGAAAAATAACAATACGGGACTCTTTTGAGGCCCCGTAATTGAAATGAGTACACTCTAAATCCTTTAACGAGGATCAATTGGAGGGCAAGTCTGGTGCCAGCAGCCGCGGTAATTCCAGCTCCAATAGCGTATACTAAAGCTGCTGCGGTTAAAAAGCTCGTAGTTGGATCTCAGTTCCAGACGAGTAGTGCATCTACCCGATGCGACGGCTCGGACTGAACATCATGCCGGTTCTTTCTTGGTGCACTTCATTGTGTGCCTCGAGATGGCCGGTGCTTTTACTTTGAAAAAATTAGAGTGCTCAACGCAGGCGAGTCGCCTGAATAAACTTGCATGGAATAATAGAACAAGACCTCGTTTCTGTTCTGTTGGTTTTTGGAATACGAGGTAATGATTAAGAGGGACGGACGGGGGCATTCGTATTGCGGCGCTAGAGGTGAAATTCTTGGACCGTCGCAAGACGAACTACTGCGAAAGCATTTGCCAAGAATGTTTTCATTGATCAAGAACGAAAGTCAGAGGTTCGAAGGCGATCAGATACCGCCCTAGTTCTGACCATAAACGATGCCAACCAGCGATCCGCCTGAGTTACTCAAATGACTCGGCGGGCAGCTTCCGGGAAACCAAAGTATTTGGGTTCCGGGGGAAGTATGGTTGCAAAGCTGAAACTTAAAGGAATTGACGGAAGGGCACCACCAGGAGTGGAGCCTGCGGCTTAATTTGACTCAACACGGGAAAACTTACCCGGCCCGGACACTGGGAGGATTGACAGATTGAGAGCTCTTTCTTGATTCGGTGGATGGTGGTGCATGGCCGTTCTTAGTTGGTGGAGCGATTTGTCTGGTTAATTCCGATAACGAACGAGACTCTAGCCTATTAAATAGGTGCGGGGTTCCCAGCACCTTACAACCTTCTTAGAGGGACAAGCGGCTCCTAGCCGCACGAAACAGAGCAATAACAGGTCTGTGATGCCCTTAGATGTCCGGGGCCGCACGCGCGCTACACTGAAGGAAGCAGCGTGTCTTTATCCCTGTCTGAAAAGACTGGGTAACCCGTGGAACTTCTTTCGTGATTGGGATAGGGGCTTGCAATTGTTCCCCTTGAACGAGGAATTCCCAGTAAGCGCGAGTCATAAGCTCGCGTTGATTACGTCCCTGCCCTTTGTACACACCGCCCGTCGCTACTACCGATTGAATGATTTAGTGAGGTCTTCGGACCGATGTCCGGCGCGGCCTTTCGGTTGCGCCGGTCTGTTGGAAAGATGACCAAACTTGATCATTTAGAGGAAGTAAAAGTCGTAACAAGGTTTCCGTAGGTGAACCTGCGGAAGGATCATTAACGGATTGTGAAGGGTGAGCGCCTCAGCTGCGTCTGCGCCCGACACTTTCTGCCGCTGACCCCGTTTGGACGCGGGGTCGGCTTTTCCCCACGGGGCTGCCTGAATGTGGAGCGGCACCCCGTGACAAATTGTTGCGCCCAGCGGACGCCAACACCGCGACCTTGGACGGTCGGCCAGGTGGCGGACGCGGGTACAAACGGCGCAACGCACTCATAGGTCGGCTTTCGACCCGCCACTGCACCGTGGCTCGAAGCGCTCGAAATGCGCGACCCGACCGCTGCGGGACCGCCTAGTACTGTAAACAGGAGCGGCGGAGCGCGAACGGCGAGTCGTGGTTACGTCGGTAGAAGGCGAGGCTGCGCGTTCCCGAAACGCCAGCCGAGTGCCCTCCCGACCGTTCGAGCGTGCAAGAACGAGACCCGACAATCGCGCGGCGACTGCCAAGTACGAGAGGAACGGCACAAGCGTCGGCGGTCGGTCAAGGAACTGGCGATGTGACGGGTCCGCTGTGCACCAGTGCATACCGTCCCGCCGTCCGCGGCAAGCGCCTCCGCGTCCTCGGGTGACGGAGGCTGCCGGTCGGTTCTTGCAGGCGAGGGATCTCGCTGGCACCGGTTCGCGTTGACGCGCGGCCGGTCATGGCACGGCGATGCGACGGCCGAGGTGCGCAGTACTCGATGGAGGAACCGCACGCTCCGATGACCGTCCCGCCCTCCGCGGCGTATGCGTACCGACCGTAATGGTTGCAGCAGCGCCGGCCGGCTTTTGAATTCGCCACACGAAACACGGTGCGAGATCGCGGTTAGGGGAGCGTCGACGTTGCCAGGCGTTTTGCTTGCTGCCGAGGGAAAGGCGGCACGGCCACGTCGCGCTCGTCGCGATTAGCGGGTCTGCGCGCTTTGGGAAGGTGCCGCAACGACTTGCCGAAAGAGGAAGCACGGAAGAACGAGGGACTTGGACGTCCCGACAATTGAACGCACTTGCGGCCAGGCCCTTGCTGGCTTCGTTCTTCCGCCTCGAGTAGGCTCGTACGCGGCTCCGGCGCCGAAAGTGGTCCTTGGCACCGACTTCGGTGGACGTGGGAAGTGCCGCGCAAGTACGGCGCGCCTGGCTCCACCTGTTGGCTAAAGTAGGCAGCCGGATCGGCATTTTGGTGTGCGGTGGCAAACCGTGGATGCGAAAAAAGCTTGTGCGATTTCGTGGAACAAAAAGCGGGGGTCCCCCTTTTTATGCGGAGGAGACCGACCCGCCCGCCGTGGTGAACCGCGACGCCACGGTAAAAACGGGAGAGGCTTGTCGATGGGACCGTGCATCCCGCGCTCCACGGAGGCCGGGAGGCGGCCGCCCGAGGAAATGTGTAGCCGTCGAGGCCCGCATCTGCGTGCACTCTTATCCAAATGGGTGTACCGCAGGCATTTTCTGGTTAGGCGGGCCAATGAGAGCGAGCACACAACGATACCTACGGGTCCGGCTTGGAGAACCGGCTTCGACGCCTCCCGAGTATTTATAGAGGGGTGGACCACGAAAGCACTCGCAAGTAGCGGAAGCGAAACGCCGTCCGAAACACACCGTTTGCTCGATTTGCGGCAGCCGAAAAAGGCGCGGCAGAGTTTTGGAGTCCAAGCGTGCGCTGAAAAGCGCCCTTCTTGGCCACTGTTTGGCCGAGTGCCAGAAACGTTTGGTTTTGACTGTACGGAATTGAACAAACACTTTTTCACGACTCTAAGCGGTGGATCACTCGGTTCTCGGGTCGATGAAGAACGCAGCCAGCTGCGAGACTTGGTGTGAATTGCAGGACACACTGAGCACTGATTCTTTGAACGCACATTGCGGCCTTGGGTCTTCCCTTGGCTTCGTCTGTCTGAGGGTCGGATCACATATCAAGAGAGCCTTCGGCGCACAAGGGAACGTGAGCCGTCGACTCGTTTTGACCGCGTCGGCAACACGGACAGCACGCTGAACACCTCACAGCGAGCGCCAACAGCGGCCACTCAAGGGCGAGACGGTGGCGACCGTCGTGCCAGAGCCCAACCGAAACGGGGGCGACCGACTGCATTGAGGATGTGGCACCTCGTTGAGACCGCCGCAGGACTTCGAGTCGGAAGGAAGCCTGCAGGGAAAGTGCGGTCGAGGTTGCGTACTCCTCTCTGCGACCGGGCGCGCAAGAGCTGCGAGAGCCACGGACGCGCAACTTTAACGCACGGTAAACACGAGGAGCGAAAGCCGGCCAGCAAAGCTTCTCCAGCCGTGCGCAAAGTGCGCGAGATCGCAGCCTTGCGTTGCGCTTGTTGCCCTCGAAGTAAGCAGGGTGTCCCGTAGACCGGGCGCTCGAACACGCTGCGGGGCCGTGCCTCCTCCAGGCTTTGCCGCGCGAACAGGGAACGTTCGCGCGCAAAGCGCAGGGAGGTGAGGAGGCTG
>NW_027464882.1:10000-12500 GCF_043290135.1 Rhipicephalus microplus
GTCCTTAGGGAAAGGAGAAATCCTTTCAGAAGCGGGCGCGTTTGTGCAGCTCAGTCTGTGATACGGAGACGCCCCGCTGCAACCAAAAGGGAATCGGGTTAACAGTCCCGAACCCGGCTACGGAGATCGGCTCTTCGGAGCCCAGTGCGGCAACGCAAACCAGCTCGGAGACGCCGATGGGAGCCCCGGGAAGAGTTTTCTTTTCTCTGTAAGGAGATCGAGTCCCTGGAATGGGTTCACCCCGAGATAGGGACGGTGGCTCCGTAGAGCAGTGCGGCTCTTGCGCTGTCCGGTGCGCTCCTGTCGGCCCTTGAAAATCCGAGTGAGGGAGTGTGATTTTCGTGCCGGACCGTACCCACATCCGCAGCAGGTCTCCAAGGTGAACAGCCTCTAGTCGATAGACCAATGTAGGTAAGGGAAGTCGGCAAAACGGATCCGTAACCTTGGGAAAAGGATTGGCTCTGAGGGCTGAGCCGGTCGGGCTGGGGTCCAGAAGCAGGAACGGCACTGCACCGGGACTGGGCGAGGCTCGCCGCCGTAAAAAGCGGTGCGGCCGAGCCCGGACCAGCGTCGGGACCTTCCTGTGGAAAGCCACAGCTGTGCATTTTCCGTGGGCTTCGCGCCTGAGGTTCTTGCTTCGGCCGGCAGAAAACAGCCAACTCAGAACTGGCACGGACCGGGGGAATCCGACTGTCTAATTAAAACAAAGCATTGCGAGGGCCGTTGATCGGTGCTGACGCAATGTGATTTCTGCCCAGTGCTCTGAATGTCAAAGTGAAGAAATTCAAAAAAGCGCGGGTAAACGGCGGGAGTAACTATGACTCTCTTGTCATGGCAACTAAGGAGCCATGATGGCAACTAAGGAGGTTGAATTAAGATCCCAGAAGGTCCGGGACATCAATGCACAGCTACTAAGAGCGTTTCCGCACCGCACGCTGCACAGCATTAAATCGCACAGAAGGCAGGAAGGTTACAAGAGGCTGGTGGAAGACCTACAGAACAGACTCTACCCAAGAAGCACTCAGGAGGTGCTAGCCGACATTGGGGAGCAAGCTGTTGAGGACGCCTCCCTGGTCATCCCCGAGGTAAATCACCGTGAGGTGATTGAGGCTGAGCTAAGAGGTCTAACAACAAAACCTCCGCCAAGAGCGTACCAAGCATACAAGCTATGGGAGCTTGCAAAGAGATTCCTCGACAGGGAGGATATAACGATAGCTCTTAATGCCTACCTAAGGGAGGTGTTCGCTTCGGACTTGCGTCCGCATGGTCGCCAACCTCTTCCACCTGTTCAAGAAAGTCGCAGGAAGAAAAAGAAGCGGGAATACGCCTTGACACAACAACTCTTCAGACGGAACAGGACACAGTGTGCAAGACAGATTCTGGATGGAGAGGCGGACTCCAAGGTGGAGGATCCCCAAGCTTTTCTAGAAGAATGGAGAGAGATCATGGAGAAAGTGGTGCCTTCATCAGTGTCTCCTGCTATCGAACGCCCGCACAAGGTTATCGATCCTGTGTTCCTTATCACAGAAATGGACATTAAGGCGGCAATGCCCTCATCAAGCTCGGCAGCCGGACCTGATGGCTTTGCGGCGAGGGAACTGCGGAAGGTTCCGCCAGTAATACTCCAGGTTCTACTTAACTTGCTCCTGCTGCTGAAGCGACTTCCACTCTTTCTCACCCAAGCACGAACGATCTTCATTCCCAAAGTTCCTGGTGCTTCAACAGCCTCGCAACACCGCCCAATCTCAATATCTCATGTGCTCCTTAGACTGCTTCATAAGATATATTTCCGAAGGCTGCTTGCTGACCTCGATTTGGACCTGCAGCAGAGGGCATTTTTGCCAGTGGATGGGTGTGCTGAAAACATTCTTCTCCTTGCGACAATCATTGATGAAGCGCGCAAGTCACTGCGACCCTTGTCTCTGGCCTCGCTTGACATTGCGAAGGCTTTCGATAGGGTTGTTTTACCGGCAATCTTGAGAGCCTTACGCAGAAAAGGGATCTCTGAAGACTTTATCTCGTACATTGAAGACTTTTACCAAAATGCGGTAACAGTGCTGACATTCGGAGGCAAATCGCTGGTCGTCCATCCTACAGTGGGGGTAAGGCAGGGTGATCCCCTTTCACCGCTCCTGTTCAACTTAGTCATTGACGAGTTCTTGGCTGAGCTTGACCCCCAGTTGGCCTTTACCAGTGAGGGGATGAAGGTATCGGCCATGGCATTTGCGGACGATATTATCCTGACCACAGCTACCCACTGGGGCCTCAAGCAGCAAATTGATCGTCTGAATTCATTTCTCGGTGCCAGAGGACTTAAGATTAACGCGGCAAAGTCAACGACCCTAGTCATCGAGCCATCGGGTTGGCAGAAGAGGTCCAAGATCCGAACAGACATTGACTTCTTTGTGAATGGGGAACGTCTGGCAACGACGAACTGCACGTCTACATGGCGCTACTTGGGTGTACACTTCGGTGTCAAGGGCCTTGAGAAGGGTCTAGT